>NC_080387.1:33671576-33874080 GCF_028751815.1 Salvia miltiorrhiza
GTTTTCCGATGTAGCACTGCTAGCCTGTTCATCATCTAGCTCAAGAATATTCCTCGGAACGGTCATAACCCTCGGGAGGCGCTTCCGGTCCCTCTCCCTACCCACTATTGGGAAATTTCCAGATGCTAAATCCAAAAGGTTGGTATAAGATCTTGACATCATCTTTGCAAACTCCCTGTGCCTCTTCCCGAAAACTCAAAGTTAATTTTCCCCTCAAATCTCACTCAAAACCAAATCCGCAACTCTCTCTCTCTATCTCTCTTCAAATAAGGCTTTCCAAATTAACAGCATTAAACCACTAATTCAGGTGCAACCCAGCGGGCGCTGGACTTTCTCAACGGGTGCTGAGTTCCGGCGCTCGCTGGCTTCTTGGCCGCGGGCGCTGGAACTCAGCGCTCGCTTAAAACTTCATGGATTTCAATTCTCGTGGTTCTTGGCCGGATTTCGTCGTGTGTATTTTTTGGATGAAATCCATGAAAGTCATTCTGGATTTTAAGTCAATGGAATAACGAATACACCTAGATTTGTATGGATTTTAAAAAGTCTGAAACGAATACACCCAGATTTATATGAAATTTTAAAAGTCTTGAACGAATACACCCAGATTTCTGCAGACTTTTAAAAGTCTTGAACGAATACACCCAGACTTTTAAAATCCATAGAAATCCATTAAATTCCACAACGAATACACCCCCCTAAATAACTTCATCTCTATTTGATTTCACGAAAATCTCTATTTGATTTCACGAAATTCTTGCATTCATATTTGATTCAAAAAGTTTGATTTTTTTTATCTGTATAATATTTGTATAACAATTCTTGATATGAAAATCACGCATCAATCCATGTATGTTAATATACTCAATTTTTGATTGTTTAATTAATTAAGTGGCGATACATTTAATCAATTGTTATGCATGTTGTCGCCGTATATCAATTGTTGCCGTATATATCAATTGTTATGCAATAATGCATCTAATCAATGTATTAATCAATTTTCTGTTTTCTATTAATCAATTGATGGCCTCTGTATAGTATATTATTAATGATTAACACCTTCGTGAAATATCTCAAAATCAAAATAAATAAAATAACAAAAATTCTCCGTTTCAGTCATCGATGAGAGCCCGCTGTAAGTGTATCAAAACTCTCCGCGACGGCAGCTTCTTCCTCTTTTGACTCGCCCGAACACCTCATCGCCTCTGCGTCGGAGCTCAACAATCAGTAATCGCGTTTGTAAAATTTCAGTCGGAATTTGGGGATGGCGATTCTTTACGGCGTGGTGGCTCGCGGGACGACGGTGCTGGCGGAGTTCAGCGCCGTGACGGGGAACACCGGCGCGGTGGTACGGCGGATACTCGAGAAGCTCAGCGAGACCGATTCGGCCGAGTCGCGGCTCTGCTTCTCTCAGGATCGCTACATCTTCCACATCCTCCGCTCCGATGGCATCACGTTTCTCTGTATGGCCAACGACACCTTCGGGAGTAAGCCTCCGTTCCCAAATCGAGTGAATTTATTTTTTAATTTTGTGGTTCAGGGTTTAATGCGTTGCTGTTCCCTGCCTGGGCGTGAATTAGGTTGTCATACTCATATCGATTTTAGGGTATCGTAGATGCTGAATTTTTTAAACTACACTAGGTGATGATGTATTGTAGATTTGCACAGCGCTATATGATTTTGTGTTTATGAAATTGATGTGTTGATTTAGTTGGACTTTACTTGTATGCTATGGAGCAGTGAGGAAGTATTATGTTCATCTATGATTCTGTGTTCATTTGAAACTTGGTTGAGTAATGTAATGCTTTGATGCAGGAAGGATCCCATTCTCGTATTTGGAGGATATCCAGATGAGGTTTATGAAGAATTATGGGAGAGTGGCTCCTTATGCGCCTGCATATGCTATGAATGATGAATTCTCAAGAGTATTGCACCAGCAAATGGAGTTTTTTTCCAGTAATCCTAATGCGGATACGCTAAACCGTGTTAGAGCAGAAGTTAGTGAGGCAAGTATTTATCATCTTCATAAATAAAACGAAAATCTGCAAAGATTATACATCTGTGTTTCATTATTGGATTGCCATGTAATGAGGTGGTTGTGTGTTTTAGGTATGTCATAAAAGATGTTTCTCATCTCATCTATTAGGAAGCCAGCTGCATTTTTGTTATGAATGTTAACTGCATTTCGGTTTCAGGTTTTGATTAAATTGATTTATTTGTTTATACCTGATTTTCTGGTTATGGTCCTGAAGTGTGTTGCATTTTGATTTCGATTTTCCTGTTGTCCTTGTTTCAATTCAATCGTGAGTATGTGCCCTTACATCTACAATATGATGGATGGAGAAAAATGAGTAATGGTATTCTGATACTTTTGGCTTGATAAAAATTGCTTTTAGATCCAATAGCTTTGGCTGCTTTTACCTTCTGAACTATGGCTTTTATTTTTTAGGTACTGTGCCACAAAATATGGAAGCAATAAGAAACTTTTTTTGCTAGGTGTCAAAATATAGTCAAGGCTAAACAACATTTATGATGTAATTTTTTCCTTCTATTCTAAAAAAATGTACTTACATGTGCTATGTGTAAAAAGTTGTTATTTAGCAACACCATTGGTCTGTTTTTTTTTTCTTTCTTCTTTTTCTTTTCACATGGTTTGTCTTCGATCGTTTTATATTTCTTCATGGATCATTTTGTGGATATTTATTCACCAAATACAATAATTCTAAGGATAAAAGTATAAAGTATAAATTCTATAGATGTTTGTTCTCAATGAGAGGATCTCATCCCCTTAAGTGCTTAATGGGAAATAAGTGTTAGTTCATCCAAAACAATTAGAGGGTGTTTGACTGAGTTTATAAGCTCTTTAAAACAGCTTATAAGTTGTTTAGGAGCTTATAAGCTCCTTCAAAGTGTTTGGTAAAATAAGCTCCTAAAGAGTTTATAAGTTGTAAAATTAAGCTCTAAGAGCTTGTAAGCTCCCCCCAAAAATAAATTCCTCTACCCCAACTTGTTTTCTCATTTTCTTATAAGCAACACTCATTTTACAAAAATAACTCAATTATGACATTATATATCATTCTAATTTCATTTCTTTTCGATTTTTTCTCTCTCTCTCACTAAAAATTCTCTTTCTAGCTTATAAGCTCAATTATCCAAACACTTTGACAACTTATAAGATCTTAAGAAACTACATCTTATAAGCTCTTAAAACATCAAGAGCTTATAAGCTCTTTAAAATAAGCTTAGCCAAACACCCTCTTAGTAGGAGAAGTCAAGAAAGATCTCAAAGTTTCTAAAAATACTTGTCAAATAATACATCAACTGATGTCCAAGCTGTATGAAATCCAGCTTTTAGACATGTCTAGGCTAAATGATACCCAATGTTTCTTTTTATAGCATGTCTGCATTTTTTTTATGGCCATCTTATATCAATAGTTTGTGAATTGTGATCAGGAGTGATATATGAATTCAGAGAAATTCCATTATGCTTCTATTAATGTATATATGATATGCTTCTTGTTGTGTATGTCAATCTTCCTCATCCTTGTTATTGCACTACTTGTCATGACACCTTAATTTGGGTTCAGGTACGCACAATCACGGTGGACAACATTGAGAAGATTCTAGAGAGAGGTGACAAGATTGAACTTCTCGTTGACAAAACAGCAACCATGCAAGATAGTGCATTCCACTTCAGGAAACAATCAAAGCGCCTTCGTCGAGCTCTATGGATGAAGAATGCCAAGCTACTGTAAGTTTATGGTTCTGTCTACCACTCTATTGAGTCAAGTTTGCATCTTAAAAATTTACAAGCTTCTTTTTTCAGGTGTTAGTTACAGATGATGAATTCTTAATCTGTTTAAGCAAAGTAGCTGTGTGTGTCATTTATTGTTGAACTCTTTGGTTCATGGCTATTGACTTAAAATATTGTGTGCTTCACAGGGCCTTGCTGACGTGTTTGATTGTTCTGCTCCTGTACTTCATAATTGCGGTTGCATGCGGAGGCATCACTTTACCTTCTTGCCGATCAAAATAATCAATTGTGGTCTACATTGGGTGATCCTGTTGAATCCAAACCATGACAGCAAAATCTTCAGGTGCCTTATGGTTGCTTCTATCAGAATGCCTATGGAAAATGTGTCGTTTCCAGATAATTTTACTTGATTTATGCTGTCGTGGCTGTAAAGTGGTGTGATGCACAAGCATGATAATATCTAGTATATCTGTGATGCAGTTCGCTTCCTCTTATTCATGTGTCTACATAAATTGGTGGTCTTTTTCGATTGCGTGTGATGTATCTAGAAAAGAACAGAGAAAGCCTACAGAATAAAATATAATAAGAGGTCTACTTGTTTGTGAATATGGTGGAACTGAATTTCTTGAAATTCATCTTAGCGGAACTTCATAATTGGATAATCAGCTGGTTTGAAATATAAGGCTTTCATTTTATTTGTGCAATTTTGTAGGGGCTGATCTATATGTGGAGCTAAATTTAATGTCAATTAGATGAGATGGAGAAGTGCATGTTAAAGGAATATGTGAAATTATGACATCCTAAGTAGAGGCAATGTATAGACTGTAGAGCATATCTGGATATTGGCTGGGAGATTTATTACTGGATAGAATTTTAGAGGGAAATTGTTGCAGTAGTAACAGATTTTTTTAAAATATAGATAACGAGTGTTTTTGTTTGGTAATGCGATTAAGCAAAGACTGTAGCCAAACTCTTTGTCTCAAAAAATTTATCTTTTCAGAAACACAATCGAACGCTTTACATTTGGTTTTGTGTTTGTATCATATTAATGGAAATTAATTTCAGCTTTTGAGAACAATCTTGTTATTACTACTATTTTTTTGAAAACTTACTCCTATTACTATTACATTTTGAATAATTGAAATGACCAATTGTCTAATTGAGCCTCATGAGGTTTTAATTAATAGCAAGGCATGTTTATTTCATGCAACATTTAATTATCTAATGCAAATTCATAGCATAACAATCCTACAGTTTTTAACGTGTTCCATATCCCCCCCACCAAAAATAGAAGCGTTGTTTGGCCTACAACATATGAAATTCATATATTTCAATTAACGGACAGCTGGGCAGTTTATACATTTTCATAAATGAAATTCATATATTTCAATTAATCCACAGCATGCGCTAAACAATTTTATTTTGGTTAACTGTATGTAAATCCATAACGTATTCTCAAAATTGATTTTTGCTCTTAATTTAAAAAATTCATTTTTAAATACATAACCTTTCGTTTTTGTCTCAAATTTATTCGGTGACCAATTTTTTCTCACGTCGGTGTCGAAAATGACACGGTGGCACATTTATGATGTGTGGAAAAAAAAATCCACATCATCTTTCCCAACCTCCCCCACCCCAAACCCTAAGAGAGGTGGGGGATTTTGTTTTGTTTTTTTTTTTTATCCACATGTCATAAATATGCCTAGGTGTTAATTCCGGCTACCACCGTGTCATTTTCGGCGCCGGCGTAATAAAAAATCGGTCACCGGATAAATTTGAGACAAAAACGAAAGATTGTATTTAAAAGTAGATTTTTTAAATTATGAACAAAAACCAATTCCGAGAAAACGTTATAGATTTACAGGCAATTAACCCATTTTATTTTATCTTTAGAGGGCGTTTGGCTAAACTTATTTTAAAGAGCTTATAAGCTTTTGAAGCTTATAAGATATGATTTCTTAAGAGCTATTAAGTTATTAAAGTGTTTTGGTTATTGAGCTTATAAGTTAGAGAGAAAAAATTTAGTTAGAGAGAAAAAAAATTATTAGAAAGAGAAAATTGAATAGACATAAAATTAAAATGATATATAATGAAAATAAAAAATTATAGTTAAATAATATTTATAAAATAATTGTTACATATAAAATTATGAAAAAATAAGTTAGAGATAGAGAAACTCATTTTTTGAAGATCTTATAAGTTCTTAGAGCTTATTTTTAAAATTTATAAACCGTATAAAAGCTTATTTTAATAAATAGTTTGAAAGAGCTTATAAACTGTTTTAACAAATTTATACGCATTTTTTAAAGAAGTTATAAAATCAACTAGACACCTCCTTAATCTTTCTAAAAGAACGGCCGCCCCACAGCGGCCCAACGCTCTGTTCATTTAGGATTTGCCGATTATAACAATAATCATGGGGCCAGACGGCTTTTTTTGGGGGGGATCACTGTGACAATAACGAGAATTGCTAGTATTAAATTATATAAAATTATAATCCATAATCATACGAATATCAATATGATTCTTCGACGAGACATAAAACGAATTAAAATATAGTAGGCTCTTATTCTCTCAAACATCTTTTAAAAAAAAAAGTGATGTGGATTTAATAAAAATTAGATGATGATGTGGATTTAATAAAAATTAATTGTGTATTTGATGAATGGAGAATGAGTTCTACTAAAAAATAAAGATTGTAAAAATAATAATCAGTAGAATTATTTTTAAAAATAGATTAAAAAATGTTTTGCCAGGAACTAAAATAAAAAGAAAGAAATATTTTTGAGAGAGGAGGAAGTATTAAACGCAATCATTCAAATTCAATAGAGTAGTTAATTAAGATAATTAGGGGTATTTTCTCAAAAAAAAAAAAAAGTTAATTAGGAGTAGGTTTGCCGATGATGGCCCACCAATTGGTAGAAATGCCAAATTTTGTTTTCAAGAGCATCAATTTTCATCAAATTTCAGGTCATTTTCTGGGATCCTCTCTGTTCAGTTAGTTAAAGATTCAATTTTGGCAGCATTGAATTCTTGTGATTCTTTTTCTGCATATTTAGTTCAAGAACCTGTTTTACTTGCATTCTCTCTCTCTGTCTCTCTCATGGCGTCTCTGCTCAATCTCACCCCATCACCCCTGATCTCCACTTCAAACCCATGTTCATTCCCAGCCAAGACTCCAACTTTGCATCCAATCCCTTACACCCATCTCAGAAAAAATCCCCAAACAGCTCAAAGCAGCAAGTTCGACAGCTTTCTTGATTTGGAACCCAAATCAAAACCGGAGTCTTTGAATTTCGACATCCCCTGGTTCAACCAGGCCGACCGCTCCCGGTTCGACGTCATCGTCATCGGCGCGGGCCCGGCCGGTCTGCGGCTGGCCGAGCAAGTGGCCCGACGCGGCATCAAGGTATGCTGCCTCGACCCTTCCCCCCTTACCATGTGGCCCAACAACTACGGCGTGTGGGTTGATGAGTTTGAGAGCTTGGGATTAGAGGATTGTTTGGATGCTAAATGGCCCATGACTTGTGTTCATATAGATGATCGAAAAACCAAGTATTTGGACCGTGCTTATGGTAGAGTCAATAGGAAAGACTTGAAATTGAAATTGTTATCTGATTGTGCAACACATGGTGTGAAATTTTATAAAGCTAAGGTTTGGAAGGTGAATCATGAGGAGTTTGAGTCCTCAATTTCTTGTGATGATGGCATTGAATTGAGGGCTAGTTTGATTGTTGATGCTAGTGGCTTTGCTAGTGCTTTCACCGAGTATGACAAGCCGAGGAATCCAGGCTTTCAGATTGCTCATGGCATTCTTGCTGAGGTCGATGAGCATCCCTTCGATTTGGACAAGATGGTGTTGATGGATTGGAGGGACTCTCATCTTGGAAACGAGCCATATCTACGTGCTAGCAATGAAAGATTCCCGACCTTCTTGTATGCGATGCCCTTTGATTCGAACCTGGTGTTTCTTGAGGAGACGTCGCTCGTGAGCAGACCGGTGCTGTCTTATGCAGAGGTGAAGAGGAGGATGGTGGCGAGGCTGAGGCAGCTGGGGATCAGGGTGAGAGCCGTGGTTGAGGATGAGAAGTGCTTGATCCCGATGGGGGGCCCCCTCCCGCGGATCCCCCAGAGTGTGATGGCGATTGGGGGGAATTCAGGGATCGTGCACCCTGCTACTGGCTACACGGTGGCTCAGACAATGGCGCTCGCCCCTGTGCTTGCGAGGGCCATTGCTGAGTGCCTTGGCTCGACCAGGATGATCCGGGGGGCTCCCCTTTATCAGAGGGCTTGGGATGGGTTGTGGCCTGTGGAGAGGAGGTGTGTGAGGGAGTACTACAATTTTGGCATGGAGACGTTGTTGAAGCTCGATTTAAACGGGACGAGGAGGTTCTTTGATGCCTTCTTTGAGCTTGATCCTCACTACTGGCATGGCTTCCTTTCCTCAAGACTCTCTCTTGGTGAGCTTGTTTTGCTGGGGTTGTCCCTCTTTAGGCATGCTTCAAATCCTACTAAGTTGGATATGGTTACAAAATGCCCTGTGCCCATGGCTAAAATGGTGGGGAGATTGGCCCTTGAAGCCATTTGATGTGAAATAATTGTAGTTTTTTTCTTTATGAATTTATACAAATGGTTCTTGATTATCTGTGGTGATATAAGATTTTTTTTGTTCTGTGAAATTTGTAGTTTCTTTTGTTAATGTGTTATTGGTGTTGTTTAATTGCCAAGTGAATATTGTCATGTGTTAGTGTCATACATTGATGAAAAGAGATGCAAGCATTAACTTTTATATATCGGATTGAAATGTGTTAAAGATGTTAGTCATTGAGGATTGTAGCCATTAAATAAAATTTCGATATATGATTGAAAAGGTGAGTACAATACAACTTGAAAAACAAGGGAAATATAAATATGCAAAAACAACATTACAAAGCTACTGGTAAAAGCTTAATTGTCAAGGTTGCTCATGGAGATGGTGGCGATGGAGGAAAGCCATATGACGGAATAGGCAGCCCGGGTTGGCAAGTAGGTGTTGATGGTGATGGATTGTAGTCTGGAGTTGGTGGTGGAAGAGTTGGAGGAAGTGATGGAGGAGTTTCTGGTACACTTGGTGCCGGAGTGTAAACCGGAGATGGTGGAGATTGATAGGTTGGTGTTGGGGGTGGTGGATTATAGACCGGTGGAAGAGGTGGAGGAGATTGATAGGTTGGCGTTGATGGTGCCGGAGTCGGTGGTGGAAGAGTCGGAGGAAGTGATGGTGGAGTTTCTGGTACACTTGGTGTGGGAGTGTAAACCGGAGATGGTGGAGATTGATAGGTTGGCGTTGTTGGTGGCGGGTTATATACCGGTGGAGGAGATTGATAGGTTGGTGTTGATGGTGGTGGACTTTGTGGTACACTTGGTGCAGGGGTGTAGACCGGAGTTGGTGGTGGAAGAGTTGGGGGAGATTGATAGGTTGGCGTTGGTGGTGATGGTGATTGAGGCGGGGTTTTTGGTGGAGTCGAGGGAGGGTTGTAGGTCGGAGTTTTGGGTATGTGGTGGTGGTGGTGGTGGTGGTGAGAAGGATGAGGTTGAGGTGTATAAGGTGGTGGTGGTGACGGACTAGGTGGAAGAGGGCTATACGTCGGAGGAGGGCTTTGTGGTGGTGGATTATAGACCGGAGGAGGTGATGGTGGTGGACTTTGGGGTACACTTGGTGCAGGAGTGTAAACCGGAGTCGGGGGAGACTGATAGGTTGGCGTTGGTGGTGGAGTCGAGGGAGGGTTGTAGGTTGGAGTTTTGGGTGGTTGGTGGTGGTGGTGAGGAGGGTGAGGGTGAGGGGTATAAGGTGGTGGTGATGGACTAGTTGGAGGAGGGCTATAAGTCGGTGGCGGGCTTTGTGGCGGTGGAGAGTAGGTGGGGAAGGGCGGAGGAAGAGTTGGTATGGCCGGAGTGTATGTCGGAGATGGCGGTGGCGCATAGCTGGGAGTAGGAGGAGGAGGCGCGGTGGTGTCCGGCGGTGGTGGATTGTCATATGGTGGAAGGTGAAATGGAGGCAGTGGGTTGAAGTAGTGTTTCCAGTTTGGCCATTTCAAATGGCAAAATGGATTTGTTGCAGTAACAAAACCAGGCAAGATCACAAAGACTGCAACAATGAGATTCAAGAAAACACTCACAAATCTCATGATGAAGAAGCCCTGATTTTACTGCAAAGCCTTGTTTATGGCATTAAAATGTGACATTTTTGAGCTGCATTTATAAGGGGTTAGAGCATTGATTTCAAGAATTCGTGTCGATGTAAAATTTGGTGATGAAAATGGCACTTTCTGCATGGCTTTGCACAACTGTGAAAAATGGTTGAGCAAGATTGTCTTCTACATAATTATGTTTAATTTCTTTGAGGATTTTACAGTTCATCATTTTCTCATTTGACACTCGGATTCCTTTATTACAGTTGTTAAGGGTCTTACTTTGTTGCATGTATTAGTAAGCAGATTTATGTACAATTGTTAACATGTTTGCTGCTGACTTTACTACTAATTATTTTGAGTAAAGTTAATTAATTATCGAGCACAAGATTTGATTCTATATTTGGAGTCAGTTGGAGTATTTGAGTGTGTGATTTTGTCCCTATCTTCATATGCATTTACACCTTATTGGTAGGATTGATTCAATGGGATGTATTCAACATATGATTCGACATTAATCGGTTATGAATTTATTTGAGCTGATTCATAGTTGGAGTGGTTGGTCATGAATTAGGGGAATAGTGTTTAATTTTATTTTATTTTATTTACTCTTTCATTTAGAATCATGTGTGCATTATTATCTAGCTATTCAGATTCAGTGTATCAAAATTAGTGTCTTATTTATTTTCTTTCATTTTTTTTCCTTCAATTTCATTTTTGCATATTGTAGTTTAATTTTGTAATCAGTAATTAGAGTTTATTCGACTCAATTAAAATATACAATTATTCTCAATCCTTTAATTTTACTTTTATTAGTTAATATTTCATTCATCCACGAAAATTGTGGTGTGATTTGGGAGGACACGAATTTTAGTAAATGATTGGAAGATGTGTATTAACGTGAAGAAAATGACTTACCAAAATTGAATGGAGAAAAAGACTCATCAAAGTTAATGTGTTAAATGATTTGATTTTTTTTATAAATATCAAGTGTTTAAAATATTAAAGGAGGTGTACCAAAATGAAAACCCCATAATTTTTGTGGAAGCACGAAAAATGATAATAACACCGTAATTTTCGTGGATGGATGGAGTAATTCATTATTATGATTGATAAATAAGGAGTATAATCATTTAATTTCAATTTATTAAATATAATACATAATATTATAATAAATTTTATTTAAAAAAATATTATTATAATAACACAAAAACTCCTGTGAAACCGATTTCACGATGAAATCGACTTTTCAATGACACTACTTCAATATACACATGACCACCTGTTATAATAATAGTCAATAGATACATAATACTGACACAAAAAAATTAATGAACACTACCAGAACCGTTCACCTACCCACCGTGGGCATACATAATGTGCCCACCATTGATGTGGCAATCTTAATTAGAGTATGATAATTTTAATTAGAGTAAGATATGTTAATTCTCTTTTCAAATTAAAACTGTTACATCAGTGGTGGAAATATTATGCTTGCCCACGATAAGTATGTGATCGGTTTTATGAACACTAAATCCCATCTGTTTATTTAGTGCTAATATTTTACATATGACGAGATGCATTAGTGGAAGGGAATCAAGCTTCATAGTGTGGTAACAATTCCATCTAAAGATGTAGGGTAAATTTGATAGGTGTAACATGTAGCAATAGTACAGAAAATTAAAATCTGAAAATTGTAGTAGCCAAACTTTGCTCGACTCAATTTCGAATTTTATAGAAATTTGAGACTTAACTAGTAAATTTGGATAAATTGTTACATATTTATATACTGTGATAACTGCTAATGAAAAGGGCCAGTACAACTATATATGCTTTGATATTTTTTTTTACCTTTGTCAACTAAAAGTGGAATATTAGTTTAATGAGTAGATGACAAATCTTATTTATGGTATATTGGTGGCGGTTGAATAAGTAGAGTATTGCTGTAAATTACTCCCTCATCACAAAGAGTGTGTGGTGGAATTGATGGCATAAATTTTAATAAAATAGTTGAAATATGTAATTTTAGTGTTAAAGATAGTATTGAATTCATCAAATTGTAAAAGTAAATGGTGGGTAATTTGTAAATATTGAGTGTAAATAAGGTTTAAAGTATGAAGAGAGTTTCTAAAAGAAAAACACTCAATCTTTGTAAACGGACGAAAATAGTAATAAACACACAATTTTTGTGAACCGAAAAAGCATATAATACTCTTCCTGTTCATAAAAATAAGTCCTAAAAGCATCTTCAGCAGGGTGCAAACGCACGACTCAATCTGCCCCGCTTCGCATCCCACTGCGCCGGCACCCCCTTGGCTCAATCAGTGGCGGATCCAGAATTTAATTTTTGGGGTGCGCTACATAAACATAAACTAATACATTATGTACATTATTTAAATTGAAAATCATAAACTATTTCTTTCTCTTCTAATGACACACTACTAATATTTGAACCATCCAAATTCGTAACTTTTTCTTGAAGAAGATGTAGTACCTTTTTTTTAGATCTTATTTAGATGAACAAGGGATGATGAGACGATTTTTTATCCTCTAAATTTTTAGCTAATTGTTCTACAAATGGGGGTACAAATATAGAATTAAAAGTAATTTTTCAATTTTTATACATAATAATATTCTTTTTATAAAACATTTGAGGGTACAACTATACCCCCTTTGTTCTATACTAGATACGTCCCTGTCAATTGCCAGCTCTAAAATTCGCACTCGACTTTAAGGAAAAAGTGTGCAACGCGTGCTTGTACGTGCCTTTATTAAAAAAAATAGATTTTTATTTAAATTTTAATTTTAATTAAATATAGTTTTATTTTTTTATAGTGTACTACACATTGTAGAAAAGCTTACACACTTTGATGTGAGATTCAATACAAAATCAACTTAATGTAGCTTCTCTTTTTACAGTAAATTTACACACTTTGATGTGAGATTCAATACAAAATTAACTTAATATAGCTTCTCTTTTTACAGTACACTACACATTGTCGAGAAACATACTTTTTCCAATGTGGGATACAATATAAAATCAACTTAACGTAGCTTCTCTTTTTTTAGTGCACTACACATCGTAGAGAATCATATACTTTTTGATGTGGGATACAATACAAAATATTTTTCTTCAGTTCTTTCAACCTTTTACCTAATTGTTTATATAACTTTCTACATTAATGTATTTCAAAAAATTTAAATTTAATATAAATTTTTATTTTAAAATTCAATATTTATTTTAATTTTCAAATGCATTTAAATTAGATTAATGAGGTGAATTTGAAATGAAATTTCTGTATTAGTTATTGTAATGTTTTTTTAATTATTATTTTAATTAATATAATGTGGCAATTTTAATTTTAATGAAATGTTATATTTTAAATTTGAACAGTTAAATGAAATGAAATAGAAATAAAAAATTAGAGCCTCAATTAGAGCTCATGGTTGTGGAGTAGAGGCTTTAAGGCGGGGACCATCCTCTTAAAGTGGGCTAGCTGGAGACGCTCTAAGGGAAATTCAAATGGATTTTTAAGAAAAAGTTAGTTATTTATTTAGTGTGTAGAGAAATGGCTCTATAAGTTAAAAATACAAAAAATAGAGAGAGTTAGTGAGAAAAAGACCCCTTCTATAATTAAAAAATGGTGGGTCCATGAATAGTAAAAAACAATTAGAACATATTTTTATGGACGAACGAAAATGACAAATTACAATTATTTTTGTAAACGAAGGGAGTATATCCTTTTTAGTATAAACTCTATTGATTTCAAATCGGATGAAAAGCTTCAACTTCATGATGTACATGTATTTCCTTTCATAATCCATACCCCACGTTGTTAAAATATGCAAGTTTTGTATTTATTTGTTTTAACTGGTATTGTTATAAATTTATGTGTTAATATATAAATATAGCCACTTTCATATAGTAAAATTAAATTTTAGCCTATGAAATAAAAACATAAAAAATTGGCCAGTTTTTGTGTAAAAGTACAAAATTACCCCTCACTTTAAAATTTTAAAAAATGGCCAGTCAAAAATACTCCCTCACTTCTCTCGCTCGCTCTCTCTCTCTCTCTATGCACTCTGACTTCTCTCACTCTCTCTCTCCCTCCCTCATTCCTTCTCTCCTCCGGCGAAGCGCCGCCGCTCCGATCACCGCCGCTCTTGCTTCGTCCGCCGCCGCCAGAACATCAAGGCTCGAGTTTCCAAGGAGCAGCAGCCGCTTCGCACTTCTCTCCCTCCCTCCTTCTTTCTCTCCTTCGGAGAAGCGCCGCCGCTCTCGCTTCGTCCACCGCCGCCAGAACATCAAGGCTCGAGTTTCCAAGGAGCAGCCGCCGCTTGCGCGCTTCGTCATCCAATCGCAGGCCCTACATTCTGGATCTCCAGTGCGTATATCAGATCTGTTTTTGTGAAGATTGAACGAGGGCTTCGTTCTGGATCTCAGCGATTTTCCAGCTTTGCCTTTGGCTGTTTCGATTTGGACGTTGATAATGGAACAACGTTGGACTTGAGGGATGCGTAGCGTGATTGGATTTGTTCCAATCTCCCCTGCAGCTGGCGTTTGAGCTTCGATTTGGAGTGGTTGAGTAGTGCATCCGAGAGCAGGAACTCGAGCTTCGATTTGCTGCCATGGGCGACGTGGAGCGAACCGTAAGGCGTGGTGGTGATCGCCGACGGCGAATCGCGGCCGCTGAGCGGCAGGATTAGGGATTTCTCGAGGTTGATGGCGTCGAATTGGGCAGGGTTTGATTGGGAGTTAATGAGGAGATTCTCGATGCATAAAAAACCCTAGTTACATATCTGAATAATTTTGGGGATTTTTGTCTTAATTCCTTGAAAAAACTTTAGATTTGAGACGTTTGTGAATGATTTTCGTTCTAAGATCTGTTGAGATTGTTGATTTGGAGATTGAATGCTAAGATTGTTGATTCGAAGGAATTGTTGTATTTTGATTGTTGATTTAGAGGAATTGATGTATGTTGATGGTAGATTGAGTTGTTGTATTTTGGTGTTGTACAGCAATTTTTTTAATGTTCTTAAATTCACAACCAAATTTATGAATTCACAATTTAATGTTCTTGAATTCACGACCACATTTATGAATTCACAACTAGATTTAAGAATTCACAACCAGGTCGATGAATTCACAACTTAATGTTCTTAAATTCACAACTAGCTCGATGAATTCACAACTTAATATTCTTGAATTTACAACCAAATCTATAAATTCACAATCAAAATAAATTACAATTTTAATTGTGAATTCAAACTTTAAAACCTCAAATTCACAACTACTTGAATTCACAACCAAAATAAATTCTAGTTGTGAATTAAATTCAGGTTGTGAATTCGACTGATTGTGAATTCACAACCAACATAAATCTGGTTGTGAATTAAATTTTGGTTGTGAATTCGTTTGTTGTGAATTCACAACCCAAAAATTCTAGTTGTGAATTAATTTTTGGTTGTGAATTAAATTTTGGCTGTGAATTCGACTAGTTGTGAATTCACAAACAAAAAATTCTGGTTGTGAATTCGACTGGTTGTGAATTCTCAATTCACAACCAGAGTGAATTCACAACCAAAAAATTTTGGTTGTGAATTCACACTGGTTGTGAATTGCGGGATTTTTTAAAGGGGTGATGTAAAGTGGCCATTTTTTTAATTTTTAATGTGGAAGGGTATTTTGGTAACAGTGGCCATTTTTAAATATTTTTATCTTAGTGGACAATTTTTAATTTTACAATATAAAAGTGGCCATTTTAAAAATCCACTCTAAATTTATTCGGGTGTAACCATGAGCTACATATTGCTCTTTCTTGTTTCCGTAACTATTTTCAGAAGAAATTTTTTTACCAGATTTTGAAATTAATTAAAATGATATTAGTATTATAATATGATAGGCATCAAAAGCAAAATCATAGTTAATAAAAAGATAATTAACAAAGTGTTGGGTCCTGGAGGGTTAACTGAACAGGTGTATATGGGGGGAAATACACCTGCAGGCTATTTTTCACGGATTGAAAACAAACAAACCAAATTTCAGTTAAAAAATGGTTGTAGACTGATACTGAAGTAACTTCAGTATTTTTTATTTCAGTCAAGTACAGAGCTTTAACTGATATTCGCGTAAGGCTATTTCTCAGCATTGGTATGCCTTTACACAAGAGATTGAACCAAAGCAAATAAAATTAATGCCTTCCCCATCGAATTAGAAAAACCCCTCGCCGGCGCGATGCTGGAAAAGATCGGCGCGATGCGAAGCTTCAACACTTGGTAATGAGCGAGAGGATGGAGGAAGGCGGTGATAGGCTTCCCAGCGGTAAACTCGCCGGAAATCAAGGGAGGCGGCGGCGAATATTTTGGGGATCTAGGGCTTTAGGCGCTGGCGGTAGGAACGATGACTCCACTGGCGTTGTTGGTGAGTCGGGGATACAGAATAGGGCGAGAAAGAGTAGTGGAGGCGCGGATTGAAGTCGGCGGCGAGGTTCGCTGTGTGTATGTTTGATGTCTCTTGTGTGTGTGTGTGTGTCTGTGAGAGACGAGAGAAGGGGGAGCAAAGGTAGGGACGAGGCGAGAACATAAAGGAGAGGGAGATGGGGGTAGCCGGCGGCGGCGACTTGCCGGAGCAGGTGACGGCGTGACAAGGGGAGGGAGGAAGAGAGAGAGACCGATGAGAGGGAATGAGAGAGAGTTTTTAGTTATTTTAAAAAGGGTAGAATAGAGTTTAATTTTCGGGATGGATTTTCATTTATAAAATGACATGGATTAAAAAAAATAGAATATAAAATGACATGGACTAAAAAATAGAATATAAATTACATGGTGGGATCCGGAGAGCCACGTCACATTTTTGGCGATCGGAAAATAAATGCCGGATATATTTGATAAAACCTTGATACTTTGAGCTAGGGTTTAGAGAACATTTTGAAACTTCTAGGATATTTTTTGATAAAGCGGGTATAATTCAAGGTTTAATATGATATTTATCCTAAAGCAAAAGAATTTATGGATGGACGGATGAGGTGATAAAAACATCATTATTGAGCATATAATTTCCTCCGTGTAAAAGGCGAGAAACAATTTTAGCATAAACCCATCTGAAAAGGTTTCATCGCTCCTAAATTTTCAAGGGTTAAGGTGCAGAAAGGCCCCTTAAGTAGATGCCCTTATAGCGTTTCACTCCTCTTACTCACTGTGTGTGCAATTTAGCCCCTAAAGTATCAAAAATCGAACATTTAACCCCCTCCGCCCTAACTCCGTCAGTCCACCGTTAGTCAAACTTTTTTTTTAAAATTCAAATCCCTTCCTCCGGCGTCCGATGCTCCTCGAGAACGGCCAAGCAGCAGAATCGGTCGTCGAAGCCGCGCTGCCAGAATTCGGCCGTCGAAGCCGCGACACCAGGAGCAGCAGCTACTCTGACTCCCAAACCAACAGCAACATACAATCCAACCTCTCTCTCCTCACCCTCTCCTCCATCTCCCAAACCGGCCGCCGAAGCCGCGCTGCCAAAATTCGGTCGTCGAAGCCGCGACACCAGGAGCAGCAGCTATTCTGACTCCCAAACCAACAGCAACATGCCAACATACAATCCAGCCTCTCTCTCCTCACCCTCCCCTCCATCTGCCTTCGTTTTCTCATTTGGATTTGCAGCGGACTGGTTTGGAGATTCTTGCTCACCAGTTCTTGAATCTTGAGAGGGCAGATTGGATCTTAGTCCCAGTCCTCCATTGGCGTCATATGCCTCTCTGACGCCCTCCTCCGCCGCATCCTCTCCCTCCCCATCCCGCGCCCATTCCACGCCCTAATCTTCTTCGATGTGCACCAGCTCTACTCCAAACCCGAGCTCTCATTCCCCACAATCAAATCTGAATTCGCCCTTTCCAATCTAATAACCCTGATTTCAAATCCAAACTCTTCTTCTTCGAAATCGATTTTCAGGAATCCCAATCTTCCTTCGCCCTATTCGGCGTCAACTCCCTTCCCCACATCCGCCTCATCCCGTTGTCCGCATTCGACGCCAAGACGGATTCCATTCAAATGGACGCCGCCGATTACTCGAGACTGGCCGACTCCATGGTCGAATTCATCGAATCCAGAGCTAAGCTCACCGTCAGCCCCATTTTTGAAATTAAAATAAATTTCTATTAAAATTAAAAAAAAAAAAGTTTGACTAACGGTGGACTGACGGAGTTAGGGCGGAGGGGGTTAAATGTTCGATTTTTGGTACTTTAGGGGCTAAATTGCACACACAGTGAGTAAGAGGAGTGAAACGCTATAAGGGCCTCTACTTAAGGGGCCTATCTGCACCTTAACCCAATTTTCAATTACTATGTGGTTGACGATGCAATAAATAACGTTTGACAAGAAGGAGTATTTGAGCATTATCCGAATGTGCTGTATTTGTAATAACGATGTGGAAACACATAAACATTTATTTTTTAAGTGTGTGACATAAATTAAAATGTATGTGATAGAATACAAGAGTGGCTTAAGATAGGAAATCGAATGACCACTCTTTTTAGTGCTATTAAGCGCATCTTTTGTAGGAAAACATTAAACATGTTCAACTATAATGCAAATAGCAAAAATTGCTCTAACAGCTACGGTAAACCACCTTTGGTATGTTAGAAACATGTCAACTTTTGAAGATGTACCATTCATCATCACGTACATAGTCTTCAAAATCAAGAAGGATGTGTACACTTACTTATACCAACACTTTCAAGTTGTCCATGTCATGTGGATATAGTCACCATCACATTATCAGGTACTATCATTCCTTAAACTCTTAATTTACATATTTGAGATAGATATTTTTCCCTGTACAATGAGATACCCCTTAATAATTATATTTTTTGATAATAAAATATTGTTAGCTAGTGTTGTCTTTTATTTTGTTAATTCATGGTTTTTGTTAAGTTATGAAGGCTCTTCAAAAAATAATGAAAACTAAAATCCCTCCATAAGTTAGGTATACGACTTTATATATCTTATCTAATTCTAAAATCAAATCGTCTTTCTCACTACAAAATATTAATCGACTTGCCACGAAATTAGATACAAAAAAAAAATCGCCGTTGATTAGAGACAGAATAACGATAGAGGTTCAAGTTTGATAATGGTGACAAAACAACGATAAATGATTTGGAGTCGCCAATTCTATGATTGGTGAAAAGTTCATCTTCAAATTTTTTAGCGACAAATAATTTAAAATTTGAATGATTCAATCGATAGTCCGTCTATTTCATTTAGCGACATAATTGTTGAATTTTATGAATATTTTTGTTGTTGATCGCTGTTAGGTTCTCCCACAAATTTGCAATGTGAATTGCATTTCATAGTGATATAATCCCATAAAATTTTTATAATTGGCACTAAAATGCGTTGCAAAAAATTAAAAAAACAAACAAACAAATTAACAAAAACTTGTAATAATTAAGGAGATTCCAAAATACATGTGGAATTAATTATAAATCTTATGATAGATTGAAAAAAGAAAAGAAAACTCCAACAAAGTTGAATTAATCCTAAATATCTAAAGTGGAGCAAGTTAGTCATAACTCCTCCACACAAAAACCTAATCTTCCACAAAATTTTATACTATCATAAATCCTTAAAATGACCAAATTAAACTAATCCATCTTCAATCAAAATATTCTCTCTTCTTCAGCCGCTATAAATCTCTTCACTAATTCTTCAACACAAAATCATCCAATTCTCTCCCACTACACCTCAACCAATTAAACATACTAGAAGAAGAAGAAAAATTACGATGATGAATTCGACAAAAAGCAGTGGCGAAGCAGCCATAAACATCTCCGAATCCAAATCGACCAAAGCCAAAACCGCCGCTGCAACTCGGCTCCCGCAAGCTCCGTGGAAGAGAGGCGCTTCCATTTTCGACTTCATTCTCAGGCTCTGCGCCGCCGCTGCCGCGCTCGCCGCCGCCGCCACCATGGGCACCACCGACGAAACGCTCCCTTTCTTCACTCAGTTCTTCCAGTTCCAAGCCAGCTACGATGATCTCCCCGCTTTCACGTAATAACACAAAATTAACACTCATTTTAATTTACTACTTTTGCTTTATGTTTTTAATTTACGAGTAGTTCGACTTGCATGTTGCATGCAGGGACAGAGTTAAAAGGAACCAAGCCCCCCACCAAATACTTTTTTATATTATTTTGTTACTATTCTAAAATTGTCAAAAATTATTTGTGTGAATATATGATTATAAATTAATGAATAGAGTTACTGTGAGTTATTTTTGCCTCGGCTTGAAAAAATATCATTTCGTGCTCGACTTGTTGGGTTCACGAACATGCTTGATTTTGTTTGTTCACGAATCCTTAAAGCGAGCACTAAAACAAGTCAAACTCGAGCTCGAGTAATAAGTTGATTAAGAGCACATCTTGAATAATTTTGTAGCCTTCATAAGTTTTTAGAAAGGTCAAACTCGAACATCATTTTTACAAATATCAGATGAGCTGAGCTTGAGTTCATACTCGGATACAATATTATCAAATATTATACGATCTGAGCTCAATCGAACTCGATCTCGATCTCGGTAATTAGGTGACGAGTGGAGTTCAATCAACAAGGCAAAAGCTCGAACTGAGGTCGAACACCCGAATATTAATTAAACAAGTCGAGCTCAAGCCGGCTACAACCCCTATATGAATCATTATACTACAATATAGCTCCCACGATAAATCCTAAGAAAATTATCTTTCAAAATCTCAACTCAAAATTTAAAAAATATAGCTTCCACTATAAATTTATGGTGCGTCTTCCATCGTTGCACGCATAGTGTATGCATGATTTTCTCGTGCGAAATCATCTATCACAAAATCGTGTTGTATCTAATTGCATTTTTGTATCATTATAATTTGATATTATTGAAATAAAATGCAGGTTTTTTGTGGTGGCAAATGCGATTGCTAGTAGCTACTTAGTATTATCTTTGCCTTTCTCCATTATTGGAATTGTTCGCCCTCAAGCAGCAGGAATCAAGCTTCTTCTTCTCATCTTCGACACGGTAATTAATATTTCGATTATAAATGATGATATTTCATCATCCATTTCTACACGTTTATAAATCATTAATTTACAAAAAAGAAATACTATTCGAAAAAGAAAATCAAAGTCGCCTGTTTTCTTTGGAGAGATTTTGAATCGAAACCTACATTTGGTGCGTATGTACATTTAGCAGTTTTTTTTTTAATAAAAACAGGCGGTGGCGGCTTTTACCACAGCGGCGGCAGCGGCAGCGGCGGCCATTGTGTACCTAGCGCACAACGGCAACTCCACGGTGAACTGGCTAGCCATCTGCCAGCAGTTCACCGATTTCTGCCAGCGCGTGAGCGGCGCGGTGGTGGCGTCGTTCATCGCCGCCGTCATCCTCATCTTCCTGATCGTGCTTTCCGCGGTGGCGCTGCGCAGCCACTGATCGTAAACTCGCATTTTCACAAGCTTAATTACGAAGTCTGTTTCCACTGTTTTTTATTTTATTTTTTCAATTTCGAAATTTGTGATTGTGATTTTGGTGTAGAAAAAACAT
Organism: Salvia miltiorrhiza; assembly: GCF_028751815.1. Classification (NCBI taxonomy): domain Eukaryota; kingdom Viridiplantae; phylum Streptophyta; class Magnoliopsida; order Lamiales; family Lamiaceae; genus Salvia; species Salvia miltiorrhiza. The sequence continues at coordinate 33,693,055 of NC_080387.1, forward strand.
GTAATTATTTGAAAATGTTTTTAATATTGTTAAATGTGAAAATGCTTTTCTCTGTCACCTATTTTTTATTTTTCTAATGAAAAGATTTCGGCTCATCATTGATCGAGACAGATCATAGAGCATTTGGGAATTAGTGATTGGCAATGTTAGTTGGAATTTTATAGTAATCCTTTTTCAAGACATAAATTGGGTATCGGTTGCAGCAGCAATAAGTCGTTATGTATTAATCAATGAGTAAATATATAAAAATACAATGCAATTAATATGATAATATCTCATTTTCTTGGGGTTGGAATATGGTGTAAGAATCACTAAACGCTCTAGCTAGAGAATGTGCCACATAATTTAACAACTTTTTTGACAAAATCAACTACCAAATATAACAAGTTCTCATCAGTAAAACTATTACAACCACCCGTGCATTTAAATATTAAAATTAAGTATTATTTTTCAATGAAAAAATATAAATATTAAATATAATTTGAAAATCAAAGTATCTATAAATTCAAAAAAAATAAATAAATACATAAGGAGTATTATATAATCCATTTTTAGATATCACTTGAACTATTTAAATGGTTAATTTTAAATTAAAATTTGTAACCCACTTTCCTAGTCTACAATTAAACATAAAACACTCAACTAACTAATCATTTTATTACTATAATAAAAATATGAAAGTCTTATTTCACTCACTACTCATTCAATTAATTTATTAAAGTTTGTGTACCTTTCAAATGGATTTGCGCTTGGGGGACAAGGGAATATTATGGAGGACAAGGGAATATTATGGAATCCTTTTATATATATACATTTGTAGATGTACTACCACCATTATTTATATCATCTTCATAAATTCCCTCAAAAAAAAAAATATCATCTTCATAAATTAAATTTTTCGGTCAATTGCAATCTCATATATGCCTGGTCACGATAAAAAAATAAATTAATTAAAATAAATAAATTAATTAAAATAAAATACTATCTCCGTTGACGAAATGAGTATTCATATTTTCTTTTTGGCCCATCCACCAAAAGAGTACCAATTTCCTTTTTTTTAATAAATGTGCCCCACACAACGCACTCATAATAAAAATGGATTACTTATTCCACTCACACACACTTAATCAATTTCTTAAAACTTGTATCACTTTCAAATGTGTGCTCACTTCGTGGACGGATGGAATATTATTTATAATAAAATAGATATAATGGATTAAAAAAGATCATCTAATATATGGCAAAAGATATTTTTCACCATTTATTTCATATTTATTTTTGAAAGGAGTAATTTTTTTTATATTACTAAACTAACTATATGTTTAAAATAAATTTTTACATACATCTTGTGAAAAGTGGATATACTTATGAATTAATACAATAAATCATACTATGATGCTATTATTTTAGTTAAATCTTTCGAAGAAATTATATATTTTATGATGAAAATTCAATTAGTGCATGATCCTCATCAGAATGTTGTTATAAATTTAAATGTAAATACCATCGTCGACAAAATATTTAAAATATTTGATAATTGTAATTAACATTATTCATTATGATTATAAAGTAAGGCGCAACAATAAAAAATAATTTAAATCATATTTAATATTCTATATATATATATATATGTCAATTTAATATTATATTTAATTGAAAAAAGAAAATAACAAATGGAGTATATTTTTACAAATAAAATGAAAATTTCCGTATACGATCAGAAATAAAAATAAAATAATTTAAATCATATTTAAAATTTTCTTTTTAATATGTATATCTATTTATTTATTCATAAGTTTATACTCCCTCCGTCCGTAATATCGTTTCCACATTGTGGACGGTGCGGGTTTGAAGAAAAGTGGTGAAGAGTAGTAGATAGTGGATATTGTAATGAGTGGAGTTCGGGTCCCACTATTGTTGTGAGTAGAAGTTAATTTGTTGACCCTACTTCTATAAATAAAAGTGAAAACGATATCGCCAACGAAAGGAGTATTAAATTAATACAAATTTTCCTTTTAGAATTACATATAAGAATAAAGAGTGTTAAAATAACTCAATATAATTGCTACACTTTAATTGCATTAAAAACTATTATAATTAGTAAATCATATAAATAAAAAAGCATAAAATATAAACTCAAAGAAAAAAAAATGTAATAAAATCAAAATAGAAAGAAAAGAGAAAAAAAACGTGGAAGTCATGTGAGAAAGAGAAAATATGGAAAATGAACAAAAAAAATAGTTATTTTTTAATTAATTTTGAATCTTTAAATGTTCATAATTTTTTCGTTTTAAATTTGTTTGTTATGATTGTTATATTAAATTAAAGACATCTTTAAATTAAGATATATATTGAATACATGAATCAAATTTAGTAATTTTTAGAAAAGATTTAAAATAGAAAAGAAAAAAAAGGACAGAGAAATTTGACTCTAAAAAAATGTTGTTAAAACTGTTTTTCATACAGATGGGATCATCTGTCCCACTATTTTGTGTGTACCACTCTTAATTTATCTATTTTATAATTGTTTTTTATAAAAATAAAAAAAATTATTATATTATGAACTCTAATTAATATTTATAACTAAGAATTGAAATTTTAAAAAATTATATACCCTAACTTTAAATTAATGAATCAAAATAATCAATTATTAATTCAAATAAATATAAAAAAATAATTATATACTCTAATTGGATGAGTGAACCCTTGTTAACTATCTTTTTATAATATTAAAGTATTATAAATTAAAATTAAAGAAAATATAATTAAAAATTATACTCTCATGTGTTTTTCATATACTCTCATGTGTTTTTCATATAAATTAAGAGTACACGGTGGTACACACAAATAGTGGGCCAGAGGATCCCATGTGTTTTTCATATACTCTCTCCGTCCCGCGAAATTTGAGCAATATCTTTTCGGCACGAGTTTTAAGGAGTTACTCCCTCCGTCCCGCTCCAAATGTCTCCTTTCTTTTGGGCACGGAAATTAAGAAATGTGTATAAAATAGATAAAGTGGGTATAAAGAAGATAAAATGAGTTGGTGGAAATTGTTTAAATATTAAGTATAGAGAGAGAGTGTATTCCAAAAAAGGAAATGAGACATTTGTAGTGGGACAACTCAAACTAGAAAATGGGACATTAGGAGTGGGACGGAGGGAGTAGTATTTTGTGTGTGAAAAAGTGAAAAGATGACTAAAGGGCAAAACTTTTACCATATAAAGAAAGTAGTGCTCAAGCTTCGCGGGACAATCCGAATAGAAATATTGCTCAAGCTTCGCGGAACGGAGGGAGTAATATATAGATATATAGATTTTACAATTGCGCAGCATTTCATCGAACACCGAGTAATATTCCATTTGATATTTGAGGCTCTCTATTACCTTTTGACTATCCATTAGAAAGATCATTCTAATGAGACCTAAGTATTTGATCCATGACAACACCTTGTACTTCCATGACTTATCTAGCCCATGATTTTACCCTTGTCGATTCGATAATACACATTTTTGCATATAAGACCTATTATCTCGTCATAAAATTTATATTACATGTCACACGTATATTATATTTATTTATTTTATTTTATTTTGAAAAACATCCAGAAGTGAGGGGTTAGACAGACCCCCAACCTGTAAATAACATTAACCATAATCTCATACATGACGCCACCCAAAAGTGACAACGTCCAACTGAGACCAAAGAAAGAAGAAAGAATCAGACAAAACAGAACCATACATAAATGTAGCCCAAAAGTGACTACATCCAGAAGACAAAGGAGTCAAAATCAAACGGGAACAAAACAAAAATAAAAACTAATTATCAACATGACATCTGAATCTGAAGTTAGGATAACCAAGTCAATCCATCCTAACCAGAGCAAGAAATTAAATAACAAGGAGTCAACTCTGAATTGAACGTAGTCAGCATCTGGACCTGATGCCCATGCCTCGCTATAAAATCCGCAGGCCGGTTTCCCTCGCGGTGGATGTGAGTGAAACAAACTTGTCGGTGCCGACTAAGCTGTCGAATCCAAACAACAGAATATTGAATATTATCATGACCGTGATGCCCAGCAGACATGAGCAAAACAATCGCCGTGATGGTGGTATCAGACGCGAGACTAACAATTAATTTTTCTTTATTTTGGATTTCCCCTTATGTTATAAGGGTCCGTTTGGTAGCCTTATTTATGCTAGTTTGTTTATTTAACACGCGAATTTCACACGTTTGGTAGCACATTTTAGTTAATGTTGGGGCCCATTGGAGAGGCTATGCTCGCTCCTAAAACACTGTTCATTCTCGTTAGTGGGACTGCTGAAATTGGTGGGTTTATTTTAGTCTCATTGCTACAGTACATATAATTTTAAATAACATTTCAATTTTGCCCCTTAGACATTCAACTTCCACTGCAACTTTCTCTCTCTCTCTCTCTCTCTCTCTCTCTCATAACACACATTAGAACACACACACACACACAGAGTCCCAGGGTATTGGCGCCTCTGCCTTCCCTCTCTTCACCTTTTGCTTGACGGACAGCGGATTGAGCCACTGTCGACTCCCCCTGACAACCTGGCGACAACCTCACCCTCAGCCTCTGTCGCTCTCTCTCTCTCTTAGCTGAAAATAGGCCACCGCACTTTGAGGTCGCCGCCATTAGGTCCCCCTCCGTGGGCTCTGGCGAAGACACAGCTACCAGCCGTATTCCCGACTCTGGACCTCCGACTTCCGACCTCCCTTCTTCCTCATTGAAAACCTCTTCCCTTCTAGCTCCAATTTCCAAATGATAGATGAGCTGCCACTAATCGGAGCCCTAAGTTCCCAATATCACCTCCCCACAAAGTCATCGACCAATCCGAAGAGAAGGGCGTAACGTTGTTAAAATTTCGACAGTACACAATAAAAATTGTGAACTATATTGATATTGATATTGGGAACTATATCAATATTGATATATGGAACTATATGATAGCAATCAATTCTAAGTGTGTGGTATGAAATATGAAATACGGAACTATTCATAATAATAAATCCGATTTCAACGTCGCAAAAAGAGAAAATAAAAAATTCTCATTTGGGTGAATTATATGCCCAACGAATTGAGCGAATTTTCCCTCCAGAGATATAATATTATTCCTTTTGTTATTTCAAACAGTGAAGGGTATGTTGGGCAATTTTGAATTTAGCTAAGGGTACAAGTGTAATTCCATTCCTTAATCCAGTACATAGTAGCACCTACCAAACAGACAAGAATTCATATCCTTACAACTAACCTGTCTACCAAACACACAACAATAATACCATAGATAATTAAATTTATCGTCGAATTAAATCGTGCCACATGTAAATTCATGAATTAAATATTCAATTATATTTTTTATTTTATTAAAAGAAAATTTATTCCAAAAATTAAATAGATATATTATTAATATTTAATATAAAGAAGTTAATGGGCCCATTGGCATCTCAACCCTAAAGCCCATGCATGGAGGCCCAAAGCCCATGAAGCCCATCTCCCTACATCTATAAATAGAGGTGTTGGGGTTTTCACAAATGACAAGTGAAGTATTGCAAGAATTGGTGAGCCTAAGAATCCTCTTAAGGCCCCGTTTGATAGTTTTATTAGGATATGGCAAGATAATTTAACTCAAGATAGATATCGTAGATAATGAATGATAAGTATCTTATATTTGTGTTTGATAGTTAAAATATAATCCTTGAGATAACTCATATTTTTGTTTGATAGGCAATATATAACTTAAGATTAAATTAATAAATTATTCCAAAAAACAGATTAAATTTGCAAATTACCTTTTTGACCTTAATTTAACAAAAAAATAAAAAAATCCTATAAGCAAATGTGTAGTCCCAACCCCCCTTGTGATAGAACACGTAACTCCACCCCTTTTCTTCTCTATCACACGTAACCCCACCCCCCCACCCCACCCCACCCCACCCCACCCCTTTTCTTCTTCTCAGTGTCGCCCCACAACCACCGTCCTTTCTTCTCAAGCATAAAGAAAATTATTGTTGAAATTTTCGTTGATTCACCGCCCCCAACGTTTCGACTCCGCCGCCACCCAACACATCTCCCCTCCCACCCCCTTTCTTCCCGAGCAAATTACATTGGCTGAATATAGGACGGTGGTGGTGGAATCGCTAATGGCGCCGCTCAATTGCGCCGCCATGCCCCAATGGCACCGCCGTTGCTATGCCCCAATATCTCTGCACCATGAACAGCGAGGGCGGGGGTCAACGAGGACGATGGTGGTGGAATCGCTAATTGTCTCTAATGGATACGTTTTGTAATTCCAAAACAACAAATTGTAAAATAAAGTAGAAATCAATGCAAGATTCACCCAAATTTTATCAATATTCACATTCAAAAAATCTCAAGAGCAGAATGAAGAATTGTCTATAATGGATGCGCAGATGAAGAATTGGGGGGACAAATTTGTCAACCTAAAAAGTAATATATTTTACTGTAGAAATGAGTATAACTTAACTGGGGGGTGACGGTGGATACAATTTCTAACAAGAACAGTAGATTAGGTGCGGGCTCTGTTTTTTATGCGGGCCTGGATGATAAATAATAATCCTATCAAACAGAAAAAAATCAGTAGAAATACTAATTAACACGCCTAATACACACTATCAAACAGGCCCTAAGTATTCAAAGTATCTTCAAGATCTTCAACTCAAGTATTCAAAGTATTGTCAAGATCTTCAACTCAAGTGTTCAAAGTATATTCAAGATCTTCAAGGATTTTTTCGAATCTTCAAGTATTTCTTTGAATCTTCAAGTATTTCCTCGGATCTTCAAAGTATTATTCGAATATTCAAAGTGATCTTCAAGTATCCAAAGACATCTTCGAGTATTCTAAGGACGTTCTTCAAATCAAATCAAACCAAATCCAAAAGCTTCAAGGCATTCTTATAAATTCTAAAAACGTTCTTCCTCAAATCAAATCAAATCAATCAAGTCCAAAAGCTTCAAGACATTCTTACAAATTCTAAAAACGTTCTTCCTCAAATCAAATCAAGTTCAACGTTCAATCCAAAATCATGACTTGAGTCCTTTGGATTGACCTTACCAAATCAAGTATTTCAATAATCTTAGAGATTGTTCGAGAATCAAATGGAAGAGAAGAATTAGAGGATCAACTAGAGATTGCAACCCACACAAATCTACCTTCAAGCATTTAAAGTTATATTTGTAACGCTTTTTATATTTTATTAAATTGAAATACAAAAATTTGTGTTTACAACCTATCAAGAGTAACCTGCCATGGGTCCTCTAGTTTTAAGCTACCAAGGCATATCTTGCCTTGGCTACCAAACAGGCACTAAGAGTGGTAGCAATAATAAATTTACAAAAGTTACTTTAACAACGCCACATCAAAAGTTTAAACTTATTAACTTGTACAAATTTATCTCTGTTACAATGAATTTAGAAAATTAATTTCTGCACGAGTCTCATCATATTACTATATATTTTTCATGTTAGATATGTATATGTATACTATTCGTTTTATGTATTTAATTCACTTTAATATTGAATTTAAAAATTACATGATTGAAAAGACAAAAATTAAAAAATAATAATCAATATATAATATAAAGCTGCAGTTCCAACAATGATAATTTACCGGCAAAATTCAAACTCTTCCTGGCAATATTTAATTTTTATTTTCTTTTACATCAGATGTTCACTACTACTACAAAAAAAAAAAAAAAAACTAATAGACAATGGACATTGCCTGTTGTCGAATAGAGAAAATGTCTGTTGCAAACTCTTCCTGGCAATATTTAATTTTTATTTTCTTTTACATAAGATGTTTTGACAGCTGTTATCACGTACAATTTTCTTAGATTTAGTTTAACAGATGTTTGACAGTTGTCACACATCAATAGTTGTCGACAGTTTTCCACGTGTATGTTCTTTTGAACTACCACTTTCTTTTTAACTCGCAATTGACCATTACTCGGCCCATTACTATATTTAAAATACCAATATATGACATTTTAAATATTCAACAAATGTAATTGCTATCACCGAATTTTGTAAAAATTTACATAGTATAGAAAAGGGTTAATTGCATCAAAATACCTAACCTTTTTTCAAAATTTGGTTTTTTGACAATCTTTTTAATTGTAGCAAAAATTTCAACGAGCTTTCAATTTATTGCAATGTCCGTCCGGGAAAAATTTCCGGCCAAATTAAATATGAGTTGGCAGTCGGAATGCCAACGTAGCATCAGAAATGCCAAATCACACCCTGATGCGTCTTTGACTTTTGGGCCATTTGACCCTAATTTTTTCTCTTCTTTATGTTTGTTTGAGTCGTTTAGGGGAGAAAAAAGGTTTTCAGGAGGAGGAAGCTCGGAAAAGGGCATATGCACGAAATGTGGTCAGAATGGGCATTACCGGAACAAAACTATCCAAGCTTCCTGAAGTGAAACTTACCAGGAAGAGAGCTCGGCGAAGTACCCCTCAGAACCATTCGAGGCGCGGGAATCTCCGAAGTGTACCACCTGGTGGGAGGCTAACCGAAGGAAGCAGTTGGTAAGGCCATAACAGCTGTCGCAGTCAACACAGATGAGCTATATATGAACCAGGAAGAGAGCTCGACGAAGTACCCCTCAGAACCATTCGAGGCGCGGGAACGTTCGAAGAGTACCACCTGGTATGAGGCCAACCGAAGAAAGAGGCTAGTATGACCATTCCCGTCAACAGCAGTCAGCAGCTGGAGCTATATATGGAAAGACGTGTGGAGGAGATTGCCCGGAAGATTCTGGCGAATTCTAGCAATGGAAGGATCTGGAATAATGTGGAGTCAACCCCAAATCCGCTGGAGATCCATTATCTATCAAATCAAATCAAGGATCAAGCTAAATATGGAAAGAAATAATCTGCCAGATTTGGTCTGCCGGCTAGGGTTTACCGAATTGCTATATAAACTTCAGCATGTGTGGCTGGCAGAGGGCAGTTTGACAGCAGTTTTTAGAGTTTTTGGAGTCTTACGAATTTCAGAGAGCAAATTTACATTCTAGAGTTTAGGATTACTCTTCTAGACTTAGACTTTAGTTAGTTCACCAAGAAAATAGTTTACTTTGTCATTTTACATTTTTCGCACCAAACACTTTATTTGTTTTTCGTATTTCAATTCCGTTGTGACGAACAAAGCCAAGGTTGTTTCCTTAGGTATTTTTTTATATTAAGTATTTCAAATTCCCTTTCATTTATGTGTTCATTCTATTTCGCATTTACGTTTTTCAATATGTGTGAGTAGTTCCCTTGGTGAGGTTTAAGGGGTGGAAATAATTGTTGTCAATATGTAAACATTCGTGAGGCATTTGTTCTTTCGGTTGAGTCTCGTGGTTCCAGACGGATCTGTGTCAAACCATGGGCAGTAGGGGCCTAACGGGTGATCTCCGTTCGGTAAAACGCTGTCCGTGTCAAGCAAAGGCCAGGGTATACCAGGGCGTGACAACCAGTATACCCAAGACCGAGTAGCTGAGCAGCGTCAACAAAAGGCGTTGTAGATTCGGAAGGTGGGGAAAGGATTGATGGGATACACTGTCCTTCCTCAGTCTTGGGCTTCTCTAGAGACTATCCATCAACTGTGACGAGGCATCAAGCCATGGTTATCAAACGAGGAAGGTAACTTCTGCGCCGTAGCATGTCTATGACTGGTCGGCTAACAAGCCGGAAATGGTTGTGTCCAGGAGGCATGTGTCACTTAAAGTGCAGAGTTGGGGACCTCGGGAGAGAAGGTTGGTGAGGGTCATACTTGGTGAGTAACGGGTATGACTACTATCTAAGGAGGAGTGAAGCACTGCCTTGTGACCGGGGATTGTGTGACCTTCGGACCAAGTGATCGCAATGGACTCAACCATCCTAAGTGTGAAGTATGGTCTCTTGAAACGCCCCAATGTCTTTGGGCCACGCCTTGAGGTTATATGGATCATGGACGGATCATCAGTATGCCTATGACCGAAATAAATATTGACAACAGTTATGACCTAACCGTAAACCTTACCCCTTGTTATATTTGATCTTTGTTTAAGTTTACTTGTGCAGAGAAACAGGTTGAGACCGTGACAACTCAATTTGTGCACCCGAAGAGTAAAGTAGTTCCTCACTCTCCGTGGGATCGACCCTATACTTGCTGCTAAGACTGTTCTTTGGTTGCGAGCAATAGGAGCGTGTATTGTCCGTCTAGGGCATACATAAATTATTTTGATACCACGCACCGGACGACGGGCGCGCGCATCTTATCACACCCCCTCCCCCTCCCACGTCACCTTCCACGTCGCCCTCTCTCTCTCTCTCTTCCCCCCTCATCCTCCCACGTCACCTTCTCTCTCTCTCTTCTCCATCCCCCTTCCCAGTTCCCCCTTAATTTCCCCTAATTCCCCCGGATCTCATCCCCCACCATGGCTACAATCATCTCCCCATCCTCCCCCGACGACATCCCCACCGCCACGCTAGCCTCCCCCCGCCGTGCTGGAGCCCCGAGGAGACCGCGCCCTCATCGACGCCTACAAGGACAAGTGGTACTCCCTCCACCGCGGCAACCTCCGCGGTAACCACTGGCAGGAGGTCGCCGACGACGTGGCGTCGCGGTGCCCCGCCATCCCACCCAAGACCTCCATTCAGTGCCGCCACAAGATGGAGAAGCTCTACAAGCGATACCGCGCCGAGATCCAGAGATCCAGCAGCGGCGCCTGACACACACCCGTCGTGCGGTGCGGACAAAATACCTGTGTATGCCCAGTACAGACAATACACGCTCCTACTTCTCACAATAAGAACTTAGCCTTAGCGGTAAGTGTAGGGTCGAATCCCACAGGGAGTGAGGAACCACTTTGTTCTCCAACGACAAACTGAGGTGTCACAATTCTCAATCTGTATACTCTGCACAAGAAATAAACAAGATCAATAATAACAAAGGGGTGAGGTTATTCGGTTAGGTCATAACTGTTGTTAACATTCGTTTCGGTCATAGGCACACTGATGATCCGTCTATGATCCATACAAGCCCAAGGCGTGGCCCAAAGACATTGGGGCGTTTCAAGGGGTTATACATCACATATAGGATGGTTGAGTCCATTGTAGTCACTTGGTCCGAAGGTCACACAATCCCCGGTCACAAGGCAGTGCTTCACTCCTCCTTAGATAGTAGTCATACCCGTTACTCACCAAGTATGACCCTCAACAACCTTCTCTCCCGAGGTCCCCAACTCCACGCTTTTAGTGACACATGCCTCCTGGACTCAACTATTTCCGGCTTTGTCAGCCGACCAGTCATAGACATGCTACGGCGCCGAGATTGCTTTCCTCGTTTGATAATCATGGCTTTATGCCTCGTCACAGTTGATGGATAGCCTCTAGAGAAGCCCAAGACTGAGGAAGGGCAGTGTATCCCATCAACCCTTTCCCCACCTTCTGGATCTACAACGCCTGCTCAGCTACTCGGTCTTGGGCATACTGATTGTTGTACCTTGGTATACCCTGACCTTTGCTCAACATGGATAGCGTTTTACCGAACGGAGATCACCCGTTAGGCCCCTACTGCCCATGGTTTCGAACAGATCCTTCCGGAACCACGAGATTCAACCAAAAGAACAAGTGCCTCACGAATGTTTACATGTTAACAACAATTATTTCCACCCCTAAAACCTCACCAAGGGAATTACTCACACATAACACAATTCATAAATGCAAAAGGGATTAAACACATTACAGAACGAAAAGAAATACTGGAATAGATAAATAGTACCTAGGCTTCAAGCCTTCGAACTTGTTCAAAAGTAGAAACACGACGGAAAAGGAAAAAGCACGAAAATGTAAATTGTTTCGGATGCCACACACGGCGAACTTAATTGAATACTAAAGTAAAAACAAGAGTTTCAAGGTGCCAAGAGCTTCTTCACGCTGCACACCATTAGTCTTTTATACTGCCGGATGGTAGAGGCCTAACCCTAGCTGCGCCGGTTCCAAATCTTCGCCGGGATCTTCTTTCCTTAATTAGCTCGATCTTTAATTGATCCTGATTGAAGATGGCGTCCAGCTGCAAGCTTAGTCAACCTTTCCCATTCCTTCGATCCTTCCAGTTTCTTCTTCCACCTTCTACTTGTTTCTTCGAGATCTCCGAGATTGACCTTCCTTTTATGGCTCTGGCTGTCTGCTTCTCATGGTAACGATCAGACGGATTGCTCTCTTTGGTCTGACTTATACCAGGTGGGTTGCTCCAGGTTCCCATACCCCAAGTTGAATTGGAGAGGTACTTGTTGGCTGAAGCTCCATGCTGGTAAACATGACTTAGCAATCCAGCCTCGGTAATGCCCATTCTGACCACATTTCTTCCGTTTCCGCTCTACTGACCTTCCTTCCTTCACAACTTCATTTTTTCCCCTGACAGACCTGTACCGATACAAATAAAGAGAAAAAATAGGGCCAAATGGCCCAAAAGTCGAAGACGCATCACACCTACACACTTAAAGCATACTTGCCCTCAAGTATGTAGGTGGATTCACAGAAGACACGGACGAAAAGGTTGAAAGAAAAGGAATAAAACTAAAAGACACGAAACTTGCACAGATTTCAGGATCAGATCATACCAACATGCATCATTCAGTTCAAACAGACCACAAACCAGAGTAATGATCATGCATAAAGTGTGATGGTAGCCTCTCTTGTCGCTCAAGCACCGGGTTAAGTGTTTACACTCATAATTTGCTGTGCTAGTTCCTCTAAGAGTTTGATTGATGACTACAAGTTAAGCACACTAGTATGACTCATCAAAGGGTCTTTGTTGGGTTGTAATGGGGCATACGGAGCTAAGGTGAGGTATATATGGTTCAGTGGCTAATTTCAGTATCACCCTTACTCAGTATACACATTCAGTACAGCTACAACCAACCCTTTATTCCCCCATTTTCAATGGGGCTCATCTTTCCTTGGATTCTTTTGTGGGCAATAATTTTTATACAATTTTTTTTGTGCCCAGATTTTCTTTCTTTCCTGTAATTCCTTGTTCACCATTTTATTCACTTCATAAATTCTTTCTCCTAGGATATAGCATTTAACAAAGCTCAAGAAAGAATGAATTCGGCTCAAGTTGGCATACAAGGGATTATTTTTCACATTGCATATCAAAGAAAAATCTGGGGCCCTAAATCAAAGAATCGTGCCCAAATCACACAAGTCATGTACTAGCAAAATGAGTCCTCAAACAAAGTCTGGATTTCCTAGTCACAACAAATTCTCTTCATAAACATGCATTTTTTTAATTTGGCCCTGATCTCACCGGTGGGGTATTCTCAGTATCCTCACAACCACCATCATGCATTTCATACTCAATCCACCAATCATACCAAAACAGAAATCAGCATGCACAATCTTTCACCATCAAACAATGCAAGTAGACTCGACTCAAAAACAGATTAAACAGACACTAAAACAAGAAAAGCAAAAGATAAAATAAAACCTAATCTACGAGTTCAGGGGAAAGGTACTTAGTCGTTTCGGCCGGAGGATCTCGCTTCCGCAGTCAGCATCTCCTTGATTTCTTTAAAGCCAGCTTCCATCACTTTGAATCCTTCTTCCACAGTATCCCTCAACGTGGCCACTTCTCCTCCCAGCATCACCAGCTCGTCTTTGATTTCCTTCAGTTCGGCCGTCATCTTGATAATCTCGCCACTGATTGGGCGAGAAGTTCCCTGTTCCTGTGCAACCTTCGGTTCAGGTCGAATTGAGCTGCCTTCTGGTTGGATCAAATGGTAGCTACCACCTTCATCCATCTCAACAATCCGCCAACGCACCAACCGCCCGATATCAAAGAGTCGGGTTTCTGCCGCAGCTGCCTCATCCGGGGCTTCCTCGTTGAAACCCGCAAGCTTCTTTGCCAAGAGAGTCACCAGTGGGCATAAGGAGAGATACTTGTTGGTATGGGTTACCCCATACTGAAATTGCAGTGCAGCGGTGAACCCAAAGTTCACCCTCTTTCTCTCCACCATGCACCAGAGCACAAAGAGCTCTTGCTGCGTGACGACGTTGGATCCCTCAATTCGGCCATAGATGTTATAGGCCAACCAACGATGGCAAATCTGCAGGGCTGGGTCGCGGAGTTCGTTGGATTTGCTGATATTCTTCACATATTTGGCCCCCGTTGAGAGTTGGGACCAGTACTGGTCAATCTGACTGCGCCACTCCGGTGGAGCCATGGTTTCAGCTTGTTTATACTCATCATCGTACACTTCCTTGTCCTCTATTACTCCCAGGTGGATGTTCAAATCGTTGATGGACAGTGGAAACACCTTCCCTCGCAATTGGAAGCGGAGGGTACCTGGTGTTTCGATTGAGTAATTTCCCTTTGGCTTGAACTCTACCGTACTCATGAACTCTTCCGACAAACTCTTGAACGCCAACACATTCCACTTCAGAATCTTCCCCCAACCAATGCTCTCGAAATATCCCTCCACACGTTCTTTTATCCCGAAACTCTCCAACACTTCAGTCACCAGAAAATACCAAGGAGTTATCTCCCGATTCTGTAAAATGGCATACCTCTGACTGTCCCTCGGTATGGCCGTCTCCATAGTGCTGGGTCGTACCACTCCCCTGCGCTTGACGCCCTTAGGTTTTGAGGTGATTGTGCTCGTCACCGGCTTAGCAGGGGCGACCATATCCTCCGAGTTGGAGCTTTCCACCGTCTCGGTTCTCTCTGGGTCTACTTCCATCGGCTCATCCATCTCCTTGGCCTTCCCTTTTTCGGCTGCAGTGGGTTTCCTTGGTTTCTTACTCTGCTCAGCTTTTGTTCGGGTCTTACTGCCTGCCGGTACCGGTTTGGCCTTAACTGGTAGTGGGGGTTTGGCAACATCTAGCTTTCTTTTTACTCCGGGTCTCTTGCTCTGGGGTGTCGAGATTTCTACTTCCCTCTCCTGAACGCCCTCACCTTCCTCTGCTTCATCATCCTCTTCCTCGTCCACCTTCTCTTCTTCGCCCTTCTCCTCCTCCGCTTCCGTTTCCTCGGAAGCTGTTTTCCCCTCCTGCATGGAGGTTTCTGGAAATTGTGGTTGCGGTTGAGCTTGAATAGGTGGTGGTGCGACAGTGGGTCGCGCCGGAGTTGCTTTGCTCGCCTGAGCCTTTTTTGATTTCTTCACAGGAGGGGTGAGCTCGGGCTCCCCCTCTTCCGGTTGCGTCGACTCGGCGGCTGCTCTTGCTACTTCTCGTTCCTCTTGTTGGAGGACTTCGGCACGCCCTTTGTCCTCGGGCTGGATCTCCGGTGATTTTAGTGGAGGTCTCCTCCGAAGCGGTCCGCCTTGTGGTACGCTTTGGAGGTGGGAGTTTGGCGCCTTTCTTCTTCGGCGGTTGGTTGCTTCCGGAGCCTGCTCCTCCTTTGGTTTTGGCCATTGCGATTTGCAGAGATCAAAATACTTAGGATTTGTGCAGAAGTTTCGGATTTTGTGGGGTTTTTGGAGGCAAGGTTGGTCTTTAAGAAGGGTGACCGGTAATTATGGGAATTTAGGGTTTGAGGCGAGTGGTGATCGTGGTGTAGCAGTTTTTTCGGAGGTTAGGGTTTGTGGGGAGGAAGATCGTGGGTTGAGGCTTTGAATATGGTAAGTGTGACGGTTATGGCAGAAAAAGAATTTTTAAGGAAATAAAAACTTGGCCAAAATTTGAAATTCAAATTTCTGCGGAAACCGAAGAGTTGCAGTCACATCGCCGCCTGCCTCTGACACGCTCGCGTCATCTCCCTCTGTAAGCCTTCTTCCAGACCGTTCCAATCCCTAACTCTCCACCTACACACTTTGCGACGCAAAGTGGGCTTGGATCAACCTCTGGGCCTCTTTCCAAATTATCTCGGTCCGACTTTCCTGCATGTTAGTGCATCCAAACAAAAACAAAACAACTTTAAAGAAAAAAAAGAAAATTCGGTATAGGCCATACCGAAGTAACCACACTGGGTTGCCTCCCAGCAAGCGCTCTTGTTTCTCGTCTTGAGCCCGACCTTCCTTCACTCTTCATTCGTAATCAGGGTCGAGAAGGTGGCACTCCTCCTTCTCTTTTCCTACTTCAGCAAGCTCATGATAGGGCTTTAGGCGATGCCCATTCACCACGAACGTATCAACTCCATTGTGATCATATACTTCAATGCTTCCATTTGAAAAGATTCCTTTGATCACGAATGGTCCTGACCACTTTGAACGAAGCTTCCCAGCCATCATCTTGAAGCGTGAGTTGAAAAGTAGGACTTTTTGTCCCACCAAGAATTCCTTCTTCCTGATCTTGGCATCATGGATCCTTCTAGTTCGCTCTTTATAGAGCACCGCATTATCGTAAGCCTCCAACCGAAGTTCTTCCAACTCACTCAGCTGCAACTTTCTTGCTTCTCCAGCTAAGGTCATACTGAGATTGATTTGCTTGATTGCCCAGTACGCCTTATGTTCAACTTCCACAGGTAAGTGACATCTTTTCCCATAAAGCAGGTGGAACGGGGACATTCCAATGGGTGTCTTGTAGGCAGTTCTGTATGCCCATAACGCATCCCCCAAATGGTCACTCCAGTCCTTACGGTTGGGGTGCACCACCTTTTCCAGGATGCTCTTTATCTCCCTATTGGAAATCTCGGCCTGGCCATTTGCTTGGGGGTGATATGCAGTGGTGACCTTATGTGTCACCCCCATCTTCTTGGTTAGTGCTCTGATAATGGTATTACAGAAATGAGACCCTTGGTCACTGATTAGAATTTTGGGTATACCATATCTCCCGAACACTTGTTCCTTCAGGAATCCTGCCACGGTATGAGCATCATTGCTTGTGGTTGCCTTGGCTTCAACCCACTTTGATACGTAATCCACTGCCACCAAAATGTATTCGTAGTTCTTTGACTTTGGGAAGGGTCCCATAAAGTCAATCCCCCATACGTCGAAAATTTCGACCGGCATGATCGGAACTTGTGGCATTTCATCCTTTGCGGTAATACCTCCAGTCATCTAGCACTTCGGGCAGCTCTGTACCCATTTCCTTGCATCCGCAAATATGGTGGGCCAGTAGAATCCACTCTCCAAGATTCTGTGGGCCGTGCGCTTTCCTCCAAAATGTCCGCTATTCGCTGTTCCATGACACATGTCCAAAATTTGGGCATGCTCATCCTCAGGTATGCATCTCCGTATGACTTGATCTGCTCCAGTCTTCCAGAGATATGGATCCTCCCAGTAATAATATCGTGCTTGCACGAGTAACTTCCGTTGTTCGAATCTTGTCAATCCTGAGGGTAACTCTTTGGTAATCAGATAGTTAGCTATATCCGCATACCAGGGCTCCTGCTTGGTTAGAGTATACAGTTCTTCTTCTTTCTCCAGGATGCTCATGGAATATAGTCTCTCGTCTGGAAAGGTATCGGTAATGGGCATACCGTCATCTTCCTCCAGTTGCAACCTGCTCAAATGATCTGCTACGAGGTTCGCAGCTCCTTTCTTGTCCCTTATCTCTATATTGAACTATTGTAGTAGCAGAATCCACCTGATGAGTCGAGGTTTGGATTCCTTCTTGGCCATCAAGTATTTCAACACGGCGTGATCCGTGTAGACCACCGCCTTTATTCCCAAAAGGTAGGAACGAAACTTCTCCATGGCAAATACCACCGCCAGGAATTCTTTCTCAGTAGTGGTATAGCTGCATTGTGCTAGATTCAGTGTTTTGGATGCGTAATAAATCACGCAACTCTCTTTGCCTTTCTTCTGTCCCAGTACTGCTCCAACGGCGTGGTTGCTGGCATCGCACATGATCTCGAACGGTATGTCCCACACCGATGGTTGAATAATGGGGGCCGACACCAACTTGTTTCTTAAAATTGTGAATGCCTCCTTACAATCATTGTCAAACTCAAACGGCACATCTTGTTGAAGAAGTCTGGTCATGGGCTGGGCAATCTTGGCAAAATCTTTGATAAATCGCCGGTAGAAGCCTGCATGGCCTAGGAATGCCCGTATGTGCTTTACGGTCGTCGGGTAGGGCAATTTGGCGATGGAATCGACTTTCGCCTTGTCCACTTCAATACCCCTTTCAGAAATCACGTGCCCAAGCACTATTCCTTCCCTTACCATAAAATGGCATTTTTCATAATTAAGGACTAGGCTTTTCTCCACACATCTTTTCAAGACAAGCTCTAGATGCTTCAAACATGTGTCGAAAGAGCTACCATATACGGTGAAGTCATCCATGAATACTTCAATGCAATTCTCCAATAGGTCGGAGAAGATGCTCATCATACACCGTTGAAAAGTTCCCGGTGCGTTGCAGAGTCCGAACGGCATTCTCCGGTATGCAAATGTCCCAAATACGCAGGTGAAAGTGGTTTTCTCCTGGTCCTCATGTGCCACAAAAATTTGCATGTATCCAGAATATCCGTCTAGAAAACAGTAATAGGCATTACCGGCCAATCTCTCCAACATCTGGTCGATAAAGGGCAGTGGGAAGTGGTCCTTCCTGGTTGCATCATTCAGCTTCCTGTAATCGATGCAAACTCTCCATCCAGTTTGCAATCGGGTGGGCACAAGCTCGCCTTGATCATTCTCCACAACTTGTATCCCTGACTTCTTCGGTACGACATGGACTGGACTCACCCATTGGCTATCGGATATGGGATAGATGATTCCCAACTCTAACAGCTTGAGAATTTCTTTCAGCACTACCTCTTTCATGACCGGGTTCATCTTCCTTTGAGAATCTCGAACGGGTTTGGCTCCCTCCTCAAGGTAAATGTGATGCATGCACTCCGTAGGACTGATGCCTTTTATATCAGCTAAGGTCCAACCGATGGCTTCCCTGTTCTCTCGTAATACTCTGAC
Organism: Salvia miltiorrhiza; assembly: GCF_028751815.1. NCBI lineage: Eukaryota > Viridiplantae > Streptophyta > Magnoliopsida > Lamiales > Lamiaceae > Salvia > Salvia miltiorrhiza. The sequence goes on from NC_080387.1 coordinate 33,711,915, forward strand.
CAATAGGTCTTGCTGCACGACGGTTAGATCAGAACTGATGATAACTGGTAACGTCTCTTCTGGTCCCAAATAAGCATACTGTAAATGCTTAGGTAATTGTTTGAGCTCCAAAACGGGTGCTTTCTGAATTGAAGGTAACAGCTTCTCGTTCTGCCCATACTGAGCCAATAACTCCGGTTTGCTTGCCTCTGCTCCCCCAGCTAGATAGACTTCCTGGATTAATTCCTTGATCTTCTGGTCTACCTCCACCTCGGCTTCTAAAGTGCTTTCTCGGAGGGAGTAGAGCTCCATGATAGCTTCCTTCATTTCATCGTCCTCCATATGTTCAGCATCCCGATCAGTCAGACCATATTGAATCACCTTCTCTGTGGTATCCCTGGAACCGAAAGTAATTCCTTGTTCTTGCACCAAGGGTTCAAATACATCGACCATGTCCACCGTCTCCATTGCTTGTTTCCTCTTCATGGTCTCATAGATATTGAATTCCACTTGAACTCCGTCGAACTCACATGTCAAGATTCCAGTTTTCATATCGATCTTGGTTCCGGCGGTCATCATGAACGGCCTTCCCAATAGTATGGCATTCTCTCTAGTTTCAGGTCCGGTATCTAGAACATAGAAGTCTGCTGGGAAAATCAAATCCCCAACCTTGATCAGCACGTCTTCCACTACTCCTTCAGGGTAAGCGTTGGACCTGTCAGCTAACTGTATGACCACACGGGTGTCCCTCATCTCGCCAATATTCAATCTCTTGTACACAGCCAATGGCATCACATTAATGGAGGCTCCAAGATCCATCATTGCCTTATCCATGTTGGTTCCTCCTATGTTGCATGGAATGGTAAACATCCCTGGATCCTTTCGCTTAGTGGGTAGCTTCCGTTGGATCACTGCCGAAATACTTTCTCCCATCACGTACCGGACTTCTTCCTCCATTTTGACTTTTCTTGAACAAAGGTCTTTCAAGAATTTGGCATATTTGGGGATTTGCCTGATAGCATCGAGTAAAGGTATGCTCAACTCAACCTTTTGAAACATCTTCATCATTTCACTTGCTTCCTTCTCTCTAGCTTTCTGTTTCAAGCGTCCCGGGTAGGGTGCTTCAGTTGGATTGCTACCGCCAGCTTGTTCATCAGTTGGACCCTTCCCGTTCTTATTCCAGCCTCCTCGAAGCAATTCAGCTTCTGCTAACAATTCTTCCTCCTTTTCTTCCCCCTCAGGAAACTCGGTTAGCACCACTTGGGCATGCTCTCTGGGGTTGATTCCCATGGCTGGGAGTTTACCAGCGTTCTCCTCTAGTTTGGCCACTGCCTTAGTCAAATGACTAATTTGCTGGTTAGTTTGGTTCATGCCGGCACGAATTTCATTGCGAAACTTCTCGCTCTCGTTAGCCATGCTTTCAATTGCTTCTTCCCAAGGTGCTCTCCGATGTGGAGGTTGGTAAGGAGGTTGTTGCTGATTCTGGTTGTGGTGTTGAGGTGGTCCTAACTGGTACCGTTGTTGATGCTGGTTCTGATTATACTGAGGACGTTGCACTGGTGCGCCCATATTGTTCTGCTGTTGGGGCTGACCATCTTGCTTCCACCGAAAGTTGGGGTGATCCCTCCACCCAGGATTGTAAGTATTTGCATAAGGATCGTACTTCCGTGGATTCCCATCATGTCCTCCAATGGCATTGACATCAACAATATCTTCACCAAAATTTGGACAATTTTCAGATTGGTGTCCAGTGGCATCGCAAAGGCCACACTGGTGAATCTTCTTTGGTATAGTCAAGCCCGAAAGAAGTTCCTTGAGTTCGTTCATGCTCTTCTCCATAGTTTTCTCCAGATTAGACATCCCTTCCTTCTCTTCAGCTTTCCTTGGTTTCTCCAGATTCCTTTCATGCCCTTCATCGCGTGATTCTTCTGCCATGGTGCCCAACAGTTGGAAGACTTCCAGCGGGGTTTTGCTCATCAATGATCCATTACAGGCTGCTAGGACCAGACTGCGATCGTTCCTCCGCATGCCCTTTACAAAGCTCTCCACCTGATCTTTCGGAGAGATTTGGTGATGGGGGCAATTGCTTAACATTCTCTTGAATCTCGTCCAGTATTCGTAGAAGGATTCTAGCCCATCTTGCCTTATGCTGCGGATATCCCATCGCATCCGCTCCACTCGTGCTGCTGGGAAGAATTCTTCCAAGAAGGCTTGTTGCAGTTGTGCCCATGTAGTGACACTGCCCTCGGGTAGATCATACAGCCATCTTCTTGCATTGTCCACCAGGGTAAAAGGGAAGAGTATCAACTTGACATACTCTTGCTGTTCATCATTTGATTGGTGCATGATTGTCATCTCAAAATCTTGGAGATGAGTATGAGGGTCATCTCCTTGATATCCATTGAACTTCGGTAAGATTTGAAGCAATGAGGGCTTCATGTCATACCGACAAGGTGCGAACGGATTTGCGGGTAAGGTGATTCCGTTCGGCCTCAAGTTGAGGTTAGTTGGGTATGCCAACTGTCTGAGGGTCTGCTCCGGTACGGCATCTGCTTGTTCGGCTTCTGCCATAGCTTCGCGTCTCGCTATTTGTGCTTCTGCGCGCAGTCGTCTTTCTTTACGATCAATATCGGGGTCAAACACCAATGCTCTTACAGCTCTACGAGTTCCACGCATACACTAATAGCGGAAGATGGAATGAGGAGAAAACAAAATTGCTGCGCGTCACTCCCTGGCAACGGCGCCAATTTTGACACACACCCGTCGTGCGGTGCGGACAAAATACCTGTGTATGCCCAGTACAGACAATACACGCTCCTACTTCTCACAATAAGAACTTAGCCTTAGCGGTAAGTGTAGGGTCGAATCCCACAGGGAGTGAGGAACCACTTTGTTCTCCTACGACAAACTGAGGTGTCACAATTCTCAATCTGTATACTCTGCACAAGAAATAAACAAGATCAATAATAACAAAGGGGTGAGGTTATTCGGTTAGGTCATAACTGTTGTTAACATTCGTTTCGGTCATAGGCACACTGATGATCCGTCTATGATCCATACAAGCCCAAGGCGTGGCCCAAAGATATTGGGGCGTTTCAAGGGGTTATACTTCACATATAGGATGGTTGAGTCCATTGTAGTCACTTGGTCCGAAGGTCACACAATCCCCGGTCACAAGGCAGTGCTTCACTCCTCCTTAGATAGTAGTCATACCCGTTACTCACCAAGTATGACCCTCAACAACCTTCTCTCCCGAGGTCCCCAACTCCACGCTTTTAGTGACACATGCCTCCTGGACTCAACTATTTCCGGCTTTGTCAGCCGACCAGTCATAGACATGCTACGGCGCCGAGATTGCTTTCCTTGTTTGATAACCATGGCTTTATGCCTCGTCACAGTTGATGGATAGCCTCTAGAGAAGCCCAAGACTGAGGAAGGGCAGTGTATCCCATCAACCCTTTCCCCACCTTCTGGATCTACAACGCCTTTTGTTGACGCTGCTCAGCTACTCGGTCTTGGGCATACTGATTGTTGTACCTTGGTATACCCTGACCTTTGCTCAACATGGATAGCGTTTTACCGAACGGAGATCACCCGTTAGGCCCCTACTGCCCATGGTTTCGAACAGATCCTTCCGGAACCACGAGACTCAACCGAAAGAACAAGTGCCTCACGAATGTTTACATGTTAACAACAATTATTTCCACCCCTAAAACCTCACCAAGGGAATTACTCACACATAACACAATTCATAAATGCAAAAGGGATTAAACACATTACAGAACGAAAAGAAATACTGGAATAGATAAATAGTACCTAGGCTTCAAGCCTTCGAACTTGTTCAAAAGTAGAAACACGACGGAAAAGGAAAAAGCACGAAAATGTAAATTATTTCGGATGCCACACACGGCGGATTGCTCTCTTTGGTAACGATCAGACGGATTGCTCTCTTTGGTGTGACTTATACCAGGTGGGTTGCTCCAGGTTCCCATGCCCCAAGTTGAATTGGAGAGGTACTTGTTGGCCGAAGCTCCATGCTGGTAAACATGACTTAGCAATCCAGGCTCGATAATGCCCATTCTGACCACATTTCTTCCGTTTCCGCTCTACTGACCTTCCTTCCTTCACAACTTCGTTTTTCCCCCTGACAGACCTGTACCGATACAAATAAAGAGAAAAAATAGGGCCAAATGGCCCAAAAGTCGAAGACGCATCAGCGCCCGTCGATCCGCCTCCTCCTGGGCCCACTTCCACAACATGCGCTCCATGGAGAAGGGCTCCGACCCCACTCCCCCCCGCCCTCCTTCGACGACGACGACGAAGATGAAAACACCAAGACCAACAACGTCAAGCGCATCAACGATCTCTACAACCGCCACACCAACGGATTCGGATCCACATCCACGTCCGGGGTTCGGATCAAGATGCCCGGAGCAGCATCCTCCAACCTTAACCCTAACCCTAGAATTATTCCCCCCAATTTGAGCTCCGGTAGTAAGTTGGTGGTGGAAGCGATCCAGGGGCTAGGAGAAGGATTCATGAGAATGGAGAAGATGAAGATGGAGATGGCGCAGCAGATCGAGGAGATGCGGATGGAGATGGAGGAAGTGAGAGAGAGGGTGAGAGCCGACATGGAAAGGGGAAACTGGGAAGGGGGATGGAGAAGAGAGAGAGAGAGAGAATGTGATGTGGGATGAGGAGGGAGGAAGAGAGAGAGAGAGGGCGACGTGGGGGGTGACGTGGGGTGTGATTTGACATTTCTGATGCCATGTTGGCATTCCGACTGCCAACTCATATTTAATTTGGCCGGAAATTTTTCCCGGACGGACATTGCAATAAATTGAAAGCTCGTTGAAATTTTTGCTACAATTAAAAAGATTGTCAAAAAACCAAATTTTGAAAAAAGGTCAGGTATTTTGATGCAATTAACCCTATATAAAAAAAGTAGGACGAATTATTATTATTATCACCCACTAAGTCAATTACTATATTTATTTTATTTTAACTTATCAGTAATATTTTATGCAAAAAGTGAGAAACCCATTACCCACTACTTCTATTTGTAACAGCCTAGAGCACTATCACTATATATTATAAATATAACTTCAAAAACCATCGTAGCTACAATAAAACATTCAAACATAAACATCAAATATCTACAGCTTTAGCAATGGCTCCTCTCTTTGATGTAATCAAGGCCCTGCGACTTGGAAAAAAGTAAGATCGCATTACAGTTACATCTCATAAGAAGCTTTTGAAGAAGTACAATAGAGATAATGTATATTCCCATTAATGCATCTTCCACGATAAAGAGGTTGACAAATTTTTACTTTTTTTTCTTATTTTCAATACTATTTATCGAAACACCAACTAACTTGAATTTTCAAATTCATGCCACTGTTAATTGTTCTTCGGTAACAAAATTGAAGTCACTGTTAAATGAGGGAAATGTTTATGCAATCAAAGATTATGTTGTTGCAATTAAACAACATGGCTACGAAATTTAAAACTGTAAGTGTTACTTCGCGAAACCCAAATGCGATGCACTGTGTTATTACAACACACCAGTGCACACAGAGCAATAATGCAGCGGAAATAAATAGAACTCAAGAATTGGAACAATTTCTTCAAGTTATAAAATAACTTGAAGAAGCCTTATGGCAAAATGACTAAAAAGATAATGAACACTCACGTTCAAATATCTTTACAAGACTATAGATATTTGAACACTAGACACTCTCACTAACAAACACAAACTAGATTCAAGAGCTATACTCCAAAATCCGACGAAACAAATGAATGCTACAGAAAATGTTAACCTAACACAAGAAATAGCACTCGTACACATATCACTCCTTAAGCTCAATATCTTCTCTCTGATGTGGTGATCTGAACTAGGACTTCTCCTTGGTATATATAGGCTCCTCAATTTGCTTTCCAAGGCTTGAAGTTGTGGCTTTGATCATAGATGAATGGTTGTTGGAATTAGTGCACTTCTCCCTTGATTTTAGGAGCTGCCAACAAGCTCCTCTCTTCTCTCTTCTTATTCTCTTTATTTTCTTCTTTTTAGCAACCGAAAGCTTCTCCTCACTCCCTTCGTTTGCAGCTTCAAATCTCAACCTTTGACTTGGTCAAGTACCTAAAAAAACACAAGTGGAGAAAGGTAGAACAACTCGAAACAATAAGTGAGATTTTTATGGAGTTAAGAAATATTAACTCCAACAAAAATAACTTATTGCAAAAACAAAATTCTACTATTCAAGCACTCAAAAATCATTAAGTTGGATGATAAAGCATTCCCCAAGCATATATTCAAGTTGAAAAGCTATGATGATATGATCAAAATTGACAATATTCAAGATGAAGTCATGTAAATATCAAACGACTAATGTTGGGTCCCGGGGTTCACTGAACTGGTGTGAGGGGGGCAGGAATACACCAGTAGACTATTTTAAAATTTTAAACTTCTTTCGTTGACTGAAAAGAGTAGTGTGAACGTGATCAGTGAAAACCAAGACCAATTGAAAGAAGGGGTAGACTGATACTGATAATGATTCAGTGGATAACTTCAGTATGAAGAACAAGTCGACAAACTGATAGTTCAGATAAGGCTTTTTAGTCTAAACAGTTGTGAATTAGAGTAAGTGTTATAAATCTTACTGACTACCCAAAGGTTTGTCAGTTAGACTGATAACACTTGGTGAGCGGAAATGATTTAAGGAAATAGCCTTTAGTGAATCAGATTGTCAATTTGAATGTTTCTCTTTTCAAGTTAACAGTTTCAGTATATAGCCGTTGTGCACATATAAAATATAAAATACTGAAAGTTGTAAATGACACATAGATTTTTAACATGGTTCGGAAAACCTTTTCCTACTTCCACGGTCAGTTGATCATACTGACAATCGATTGGGCTTGTGCTTACGGGTGCACAACAAACCTAACAACTAAAACAACCATTTTAGTACCAACGCACTGGGTTTGATTTCTCTTCTTCTCTCAATCTCACAAAAACGCTAAGATTTCACTTGTCTAGTTTGCGAGGACTGAGAACTCTCGAGTTTATACAACCGTCTAAAACTCCAACACTCAAACGCTCTTTCTCTTGATCGAAAGGTGGTTTGAAAATATTCCAACTAAGATTACTGAGAACAGGCTCTCGAGTAATCAAGGACTAGGCTAAAGATATAAGAAAGTGATTGCCTAGACACTTCCAAGAAAGTGTTTATAAATCAGGTAGACTGATTTTTACAACAAGGTTTACTCTCTTCTTCGATTCAATTTTAATGGCTAAGTAGTGGCTGACTTGATATTTTGGCAGAGCTTCAGCGTATGTCTTTGAATCGGTGAGGTTGAAGGTTATTCCTTGAGCTCTATTTATAGGCGGAGGATGAAGAATAGATCCGTTGGAGGAGATCCTTCTTCAAATACTGCCATTGATGCTTGATTTGATCTGTGCTCAGGGTCTTCGTCTTCTAACTCCCTTTTCGCCGAAATGGGTAAGGTCTTCAGGCATGGGGAGATGGTGTTATAGTGTAAAGTAACACGGATGAAGTAACTCTTCTCGGTGAAGGACGATTTGCCAAATCCCAACATTTAATGCTGTGTCCTTTGCATTTAATGTGGCGTGAACTAGAAGATATTATTTGTCTTTATTCGTCTAAGTGATATGTCATTTAATGCATCTTCTGATCCTTAAACAAGTCTTTAGAGAATGTTCCGACTAAAGATTGCTTCTTCATTCTAGTACAAGTCCTTCATTTATTGTTGCAATAACTTCAGGTGAGCTTCAGTTGATCAGTGCTTCAGTCGAAGTTCTTCAGTCAGGTCTTCATCAGTCTTCAGTCTTCAAGCTTTGCAGCTTCAGTCTAACTAGAAAAAAAAACTCTAACATTTGAGTTCGAAAAGAGTCTAGACTAAAAAATAAAATCTAAGGGTTTGGGGATCATCAAAACAATGTTAGGATATTTATTCTATATTCCACAATTTTTTTTCCACCAGTTTTTTACATACTATTTTAAAATTGCAATTTTTCATTACAGATCTCCTTGGAATAATTGTTAAAAGCTATGAACCAGTTTATAAAGAAGTGAATGGGTGCACTACAAAGCTTATGAACATCATCATGGAAGACCTAGAATTGTTAAATGAAGCTTTGTTGTTTTTAAAATTTTATTCCATAGATGATATTATATTTAATTCATTTGCCAATATTACTTTTCAGGGGAAAGACTCTATCATGTACATTGTGGGAATAATATGTAGAATTAATGTACAATTATCTTTGTTGTGAGCCAAATATGCCAAGTTGTATTATCCTTCAATTTTGTCACCCAATGATGTATAAAGGTAAATTTTGAAATATATAGTACTAAATTTATCAATACTCAATCTAACAAAAACTACGATATGTAGGTGAGGTTTGAATTACAAGTTCTTACGATATCACAAATATTTTGTGGGATGAAAAAATTGGAGAGATCAAGGAAACAAATGAAGCGTAAGTTTCATACGAAAATCATTCATTGTTTAGATTATACAATTATCTTATAATTTTATTTTGAAAATTGCATTTTTGCTTCAATCAACAAAGAAAGAAGCATTTCAATCAACTTGGTAAAAGCTCCAATGGTCCTAACAATAGAAAAAGTGATTAATAATGGAGTATCAATGTTAAAGACAATTTTTAGAGTTGACAAATGAAAAGGTAAACTTGCGTTTTTTTTCAAAATTATAAAAGTCATTTTTATGTGATTTCTATTTCTAATTATTAAACTAAATTGATTGGAACATTTCGAATTTATGGAACAATACAAGAGGTAGAAATGATTAACACATTGGCATACTTAGCTTGCAATATTTGTTTGAAAAGGTTGAAGAAGGATGATGACAATTTTTTTTGCTATAATTGTGAGAATTTTAATGTAAAACATCAAAAATTTAAATAATTTATCTTTAATTATATTATTCCGACTTATAATTATTGTTATAAATATTACCTAATAGGTATAAATTAAGAGTTTATGTTGCTGATAAATGATAATTCTGGAAGTACATCATTTACTCTATAGGATAGAGAATGCTTACAACTAATTGGAAAAGCAACAGTAGAATTGAGCTATATATGTGTGTTCTAATTTAATTCCTCATAATTCTTAATACAATATTCACTAACATATATTTTACTTAATTTATCTCAAATTTTGTAGGAAGCCAAAGATAATGAGCTCCTTTTTGAAATTGAGGCAATTGCAGAAAAAACAGCCTTATTCAAGATTGTTTTGGAGGAAGGATGTTGGGAATCTTGTGGAATATCCTAACCCTTGTTTTGATGATACCAAAATTCATAGGACTTAGATGTAATAGACTAGAATCGTTTTGAACTCAAGTGTTAGAGTTCGTTTCTAGTTTAGCTGCGGTGTCAAAGACTGAAGACTGAAGACTGAAGACTGAAGACTGGAGTTACCAACTGAAGTGTCAGCTGAAGAATCAGTTGAAGACTAATTATTTAATGCGCGCCACAGACTGATACTAAAGTCAAGTATCAGTTGAACATTCCTCCTAGGACTGATCTTCCAACGTTCAGAGGAAGCCACGTACGCTCAAGTACAGCCGCATTAAATGCAGAGATATCTCAATATCTTATCTCTGCAGAGGTCATTCCTATCTGGTGGTTACTTTTCAGAGATGTCACATCTCCTGTCGATCAAAGAGAGCCGTTTCCACACAGACAAGGAACCTCGAAGATTGAAGCCTCAGTCCAAATTCGAATTGCTCTCCAACGGAAGAAATCTTGAGGACGATTTACGCCAACGGATCTATTCAAGAATTCTCCTACAAATAGCGCTCGAGGATCACTTCAAATCTTCACCGATTCAACAACATAAGCTGAAGCTCTGCCGAAATAGCTACTCAGCCCAAAGCTTAAACCGCTCAAAGCTTGAATCGAAGAAGAGAATTCCAAAGCCAAAATCAGTCACTGCTGATTACATACATTCTCTTAGACCCTAGGCATATATTCTGTTTACCCAGAAGCCAAAGGTCAAACTTGCTTCAAAGAACTTGTTCTTTGTAAGTATAGTTGGCACTCGTTTAAACCTCTCCCCCATAAGAGTGTTTGAGTGATTCGGAGATTCAAGAAGGTACTCTGAACTCTGAAAGAGAAGTCTGAGCACGAGGTGTGCTTAGCAGGGAAATCCTATGCGAGTTGTGTAGGTGATGAAATCCTATACGAGGTGTGTAGGTGGAGAAATCCTACGCGAGGTGTGTAGGTGCTGAAGAGAGTTTATCTTCAGTTCACGGTTTGCAGTGCACCAGGCAAGCACTTGCGGAGTGGATTGTTGGTCTGATCAACCAGCCGTGGATGTAGGAAAGAGTTTTTCCGAACCACGTAAAAGTCTCTGTGTTATTTACAGCTTTCAGTTTTACATTCTTAACTGTGCTATTTCTATTGATAAAACTGAACACTGACTAACTGCTAGAGAAACCTTAATCCAACTATCTGCTCCACCAAGGCTATTCGAAACTAAGTTTAATTTCCGCTGCGTGTGATATCAATCTGACTGAACTATCCTCTGATAGTAAGGAAGAGTGATATCATCTCTATCTTTGCAAACACGACTGAAGCCCTTACGTGGATCAGTTAAGTTCTTGTGACTTAACTGATAACTCTTTACTGAAGAGCTTTCAGTATCAGTCGTCAACCCTGTTGGTCAAAACTAATTTCGGTTAAACAGGTGTCTGGTTTGCTTGTAAAGTTTCTTTTCTATCTCTGACTGAGATCCCTCTGATTGAGGTTGGTAGATAGACCAAAAATAGCCTATAGGTGTATTCCCCCCCCCATACACCTATTCGAGACCCCCACGGACCTAACAATTGGTATCAGAGCAGGTTGTTCGCAAGAACTATCTGTATCTGACTAGTTCCTACTTGAACTAGATCCTTTATTAAAGGTCTCGAAGAAGTTTTACTCTTTCTTATTTTTGTGCTTGCTATTTGCTCTATCTGCTGTTATCTGTTCTCTCTTTTTTCATGGAGACTAACCACAGCAGATTATCTTCTCTACCTATGTTTAGTATTGAAAAATACGACATATGGAAGTTTCGGCTTGAAAGCTTCCTCACCGCCCAACATTGCAGAATGTGGGAAGTCATCACCAGCGGTCCGATCATCATCACCGAAACTGTAAAAAGGGTTCCTACTGACATCCATCAGGAACCTTACGATGAGGACCAGCCCAAGTCTAAGGCAGACTTCACCACAGAAGAAAGGAAGCAAGATGAGTTAGACAACCTCGCCAAAAGCATCATCTCCGGCACCGTTCCTGACAAGTATGTCATGAAGATTATCAAGTGCAGAACAGCAAAGGAGATGTGGGACATTCTGGAAAGAATGTGCGTAGGTTCTGAGGAAATCAATGAGAATAAGCTATCCATAGCTTGCCAGAAATTCGACTCCTTCCTCATGCTCAAGAATGAATCTGTCGAGGAAATGGAACAAAGATTCAATCTTATATTGAATGAAGTTCAATCCATTTCCAAAGACAAATACACTCAACGAGAAATCAATCTGAAGATTCTTCGAGCACTGCCACGTGGAGAATGGCAGATCTACTCAGTCGCTCATCAGCATAAGCCTGGATTTAGTCAGCTCCCGACAAACAAGCTTTTCTCCGATCTCATGGCAAATGAGTTCGACCTTATGAGAAATCTTGGTAACAAGAAGGCTGGAGGATCAGACGAAGATGGTCCATCAACCTTAAGAGGAGTTGCACTGAAGGCCTCAATCAGAGAAGGCAAGAAGCAGATCAAGGAGCCAACGGAACTCAACCCTGAGGACTTCTTCAGTCAATATGCCCTATTGATTGACAGATTCAACAAGATGGAGTCCAAGTTCCGGAAGTACAGAAGGTTCCACAACCAGCACTACAAGGGAAAAGAAAGAGAAGGGAACTCCAGACATTCCACAGATCGAAGCGGAGAAAGGAAGTCAGCCGCTTACGACATCAAAGAATTGGAATGCTTTGGATGTAGAAAGAAAGGGCACTTTCGAAATGAATGCCCTGAATTGACTCCAGCTGAGCGCAGGGAACTGAAAGCAAAGAAAGATCGCAGATCTTTGAAGAAGAAAGCCATGGTTGCTGATGATGCTGATTCATCCAACGACACATCAGAATCATCCGACTTCGACAGTTCCAGCTCAGATGATGAGAGCCGAGCCCTGATGGCCAATGAATCAGAAAGTGTAGCCGACAACAGCTACGACAATGGAATGAATGGCCCAGAGGTAAAATCTCTCACAAAAACTCCATATACTGATAACTTCCTGATGCTTTCAGGAGACCACTCAGAATCTGGAGATAGCTCATCCGTTGAAAATGACGAGTTTGATCAGCTCCTGACTGATCACTGTCAATTGAGGAAAATGTTCGAAGATCTCCTCAAGCAGAATCGGAAAATGGATAAGGAGATCAATGATGAACGAGCTAAACATCAGACAACCATCTACTTTCCGGATGAAACTTGTCTTGATCAGCTAATCATGGAGAACAGCGGACTGGAAGAAGAGCTCAGAGTCTCCAACTCAGAATGTGAAAGAGCATCTCATGAAATCAAGAGGCTCAATCACAAGCTGGAAGAAACAGTCAAGAGCTGCATGATGCAGTCTCCCATGATGAGCAACTTTCCATCGAAAAGATTGGTCAACAGCATCGGAGGAAAGGTTGTAGCTGCCAAAGGAAAGAAAATCATGATCATCTCTAAGAATGATCCTTCTGAAATCACAACCTCAGAAGAATCAAGAGACCATGATGTGGATGAAGTTCACAAGCGCAGACTGATGGCCAGATCAAATGTTCCACCTCCACGAAGCTACAGACGAGCTAAGGAGGCTCCCAACCAGATCATCTTATTGAAAAGGCTGGAAAGCAGATTTCAGTCAAAGATCCGGGAAGGAACATCAGGAGTCAAGAAGAATCTTCCTCACCAATCCAGGGGGAAGAAAGGCCACATCAGTCAGAAACTGACATCCTCAGTTCAGTTTCAGAAGGAACAACATCCATGGAGATCAAGCATTGCTGAGTCCAGACGAGCTATGCCAAATCCTCAACGACAAGTCACTGGACAACAGACAAATCTCCATAAGTCTGCAAAGACTAAAGTATCTCAAGGAAGATACTTCACCGAGCAAAGAAGACCTCAACCACTCATCAGACAGAACTGCTACAAGAGTGAGGCCTTCAAAAAGTTCTCTCAACAGAAGAATGCTCAAGTGCCACCTGAAGCACCAACGACATCGATCAGACATCCAACAAAGCGCAAAAGATCAGCCAGACCAATTCTGAAGCAGATTTGGGTTCCAAAGGGAACTCGAACTAACAATGAAGGACCCAAAGTTTGATTGGGTGCCTGAAGCAACTCTTCCTTGTAGGTCAATGTCAGGAAACATAAAAAGAAGGAAGAGGCCAAAGCTTCAATCAGAACGTGGTATCTGGATAGTGGCTGTTGGAAGCATATGACGGGCTACAAAGAATATCTATCCCAGTATGTCGAGAAAGCTGGATCCAAAGTTGCATTCGGAGACAACTCGATTGGAGAAACAAAAGGCTACGGTGTGCTCAACATGGGTAACGCCAGTATCAGTAATGTTAGCTTTGTTTCTGGTCTTAAACATAATCTGTTGTCTGTGAGTCAATTTTGTGACAGTGGTTTCACAGTGAAAATAAAAAAGGATGAATTCACTGTTAGAAACAATCAGAAAAAGGTGGTTCTGAAGGGATTCAGACAAGGAAGTCTCTACGTTGTTTCTTGGGAAGACAGCCCACCAGAAACGTGCCTCATCAGCAAGAGCAGCTCGGAGCTCAATTGGCTCTGGCACAAGAGACTCAACCATCTCAACTTCAAGACGATCAACAAACTTGCTAAACATCAACTGGTAGAAGGTCTTCCTTCTATTGTATTCCAGAAGAAGCAAGAATGTGAAGCATGCCTCAGAGGAAAGCAGACGCGGACGTCATTCAAGTCAAAGACAGGACACTCCTCTGAAAGGATTCTGCATCTACTTCATATGGATCTGTTTGGCCCGATCACTCCAGGAAGCTACAACGGTAGAAAGTACACCTTGGTAGTTGTGGATGATTACTCACGATATACTTGGGTTATCTTTCTCTTCAAAAAGAATGAGACACTGGAGGAACTGCCAAAGCTGCTGAGAAGACTGAGCGTTGAAAAGGAAGTCAACATCATCAGCATCAGATCAGATCGTGGGACTGAGTTCCTCAATACTGTCATTCGTGAGTATTGTGATGAACAAGGAATCAGTCATCAAACTTCTGCAGCAAGAACTCCCCAGCAGAATGGAGTCGCAGAAAGAAGAAACCGGTCTCTAAAGGAAGCAGCCAGGACGATGCTAGCCGAGTCAAAACTTCCCTTAAAGTTTTGGGCCGAAGCAGTCAACAACGCATGCTACACGCAGAATCGCTCCTTCCTCACTCAGAGACATGGAAGAACTCCATACGAGTTATGGAAGAATAGAAAGCCTTCGATTGCCTACTTTCATGCTTTCGGTTCTAAGTGTTTCATACACAACAATGATAAGAAGAGGTTGAACACCTTCGATAGCAAGGCTGATCCAGGAGTCTTCCTTGGATACTCTGGAACAGAACGTTCAAGCAAAGCCTATCGAGTGTTCAATACTCAAACTCTCTGTGTAGAAGAAACACCTCATGTGATCTTTGATGAGTCTACAGATGGTTTCAGGGAACAAGATGCTGAAAAGGTTGTTCAGATCGCTGAAGGTTCCAAAGCTGAAATCCACACTGTCGAGCCCTCTACTGTCTTGGTGTGGGGACCTGGCAAAGATGAAGATACTGAGATGCTTCAGTATCAGAAGATCAACCAACGGTCTGAAGTTCAGACTGGAGTCAATGCAGATGGCATCAGTCAAGGGGGAACTCCATTTGCTGAAGTTCAAGTTGAACGCGCAGAAGCCGCCCCAGCTCAACTCACCCCTGCTCCAGAAGGTGCTCAACATCCCAGAGCTATTCTGACCGAAGAAACTCCACCATCCCCTGAAGAGATCAAGAAGTATCGAAGATGGTTTGAACTCCACTCTAAGGAGAACATCATTGGAGAACCATCAGATGGCGTCAAGACTCGGAGATCAATGTGCAACCTCGTCTTCGACATCAACCAGAACTGCATCAATGAAGATAAGAATTTCAGCTGTTTCTTATCAACTACAGAGCCCAAGGATATTGAAGAAGCTCTGAAGTCCACTGAATGGGTCATCGCAATGCTAGAGGAACTCAATGAATTCAACCGAAATTCAGTATGGGAGCTTGTGGATCGACCAGATGATGCAAAGGTGATTGGCTTGAAATGGATTTTCAAGAACAAGGAAGACAAAGAAGGAAACGTTGTGAGAAACAAAGCAAGGCTTGTGGCTAAAGGATACAGTCAAGAAGAAGGAATCGACTACGACGAGACATTCGCCCCAGTTGCCAGATTGGAAGCAGTCAGACTCTTCTTAGCCTTCGCAGCTCACAAAGGTTTCAAGGTACACCAAATGGATGTCAAGTGTGCATTTCTTAATGGAGTGCTCACAGATGAAGTCTATGTAGAACAACCTCCCGGATTTGAGGTTGCTGGACCAGAAAAGGTGTACAAGCTGAAGAAAGCGCTCTATGGATTGAAGCAAGCACCAAGAGCGTGGTATGATACTCTCTCTGAGTATCTGATTGAACAAGACTTCAAAAAGGGATCTGTGGACAGGACCTTGTTCACTCTCAAAGAAGGAGAAGATCTCTTGCTTGTTCAAATTTATGTCGATGACATAATCTTCGGATCCAAATCCGAACGCATGTGTAATAAGTTTGCTGACATCATGACGAACAAATTCCAAATGTCCATGATGGGAGAAATGAATTTCTTTCTCGGATTGCAAGTCAAGCAGACCAAAGAAGGAATACTGATCAGTCAGTCCAAGTATGCCAAGGAGCTAATAGCTAAGTTCGGTATTCAGCACATGAAATCAGTCAAGATCCCAATGAACACAAACTGGAAGGTTGATCCAGGTTCAGAAGGAAGCTCTGTCTCTTCGAAGAAGTACAGAAAAATCATTGGATCTTTGCTATATTTGACTGCGAGCAGACCAGATATCGCATTTGCAGTCGGGGTTTGTGCAAGATATCAATCAGATCCTAAGGAAGCTCATTTGGATGTAGCTAAGCGGATTCTGAGATATCTCAAGGGCACACCCAATTTAGGATTGTGGTACCCAGCAGACGACGACATCAAGCTTACCGGATTTTCAGACTCCGACTTCGGTGGATGCAAGCTTGATCGCAAGTCAACCTCCGGAACTTGTCAATTCCTAGGCAACAAGCTCATCTCTTGGTTTTCAAAGAAGCAGACTTCAGTCGCCACCTCTACAACTGAAGCTGAATATGTTGCTGCCGGAAGCTGCTGCTCACAAATCCTGTGGTTAGTCCATCAACTAAAGGACTATGGGATCGAGGAAAAGGAAGTTCTTATCTATTGCGACAGCTCCAGTGCTATTGCAATCTCCCAGAATCCAGTTCATCACACCAGAGTTAAACACATTGAGATTCGACATCACTTCATTCGTGATCAAGTCGAAAAGAAGAATATCTCTGTGGAATGGATTCCCACTGCTATTCAGAGAGCGGACCTGCTGACCAAGGCTCTTCCAGAAGAGAGGTTCAATGATCTATGTGCAAAGATCGGCCTCATCAACCCTGAAGAGTGATGCTGTGTTTGAAGATTTTCTCAAACAGTCATGCTGACTGGTGGTCAACCAACTGCTGCTTCTACGATCGCCGACGTGGAATGCAATGAAGTCCGATTACTCATCTGAAGAAGAAGTCATCCTGATGATTCAACCAGGATCACGTGGTATCAACTGACTACAATGTTCAGTTGATCAGTAAGTATTTTAAATGCTTACCTTTTCAAAAATCAGTTATTTCAGTTTAGAGCTTTAAGTGTTTCGTTCAAAACCTTTTCTCTAACTGATCAGTTTTCTTCAAAAACTTTAACTGATTGTTGGAATTGTTGGAAAATGGAATATCCGAAAAGGACAAGATTTTTATAAAGAGAAAATCTGTTTTGATTGAACTTGTCCTGATCTTTTTGCCAAAAATCCTTCCAACCTTTTTGCCTCTGCAATAAAATTTCTTGAAATACTCATTGACATGACATATGTAATGATGCTTTTCAAAGTCCTTCGCAGTGACGGCGGACGCGAAATTTTTCTTCAATTGCAATTTAGGCACAGTTTTCGAAAAACCTTTTCATCTTCTACATGGTTCACATCTTGTCTATTTATACACCATGCTGTCTTCACGATTTTTCTGCATAAACTAACAACTCTCCACAGCCTTCACTGTGAGAAAAAGTTTCAATTTCTTTTACAAATTGCAGAGAAAATCTGTTCCGACTAAAGGAGAAATCTATGACTGCAAAGTCATGGAGTGGAAGAATGACACTCATAGTCTTGGTCTTCACCGGACCCTTCCACTGGATCACAACGTCTCTCCGACGTCAAAGTTTGCTCTACCCTCACTTGTATCCAGCGAAACGAGCGTCTTCTAGTCTCATGCCTGGCGCCAAGAATCTTCACCGCTTCTGGAGGAGATATACCGTATCGCATATCTCGTGCTCCTCCCTGGCTTGCAACAAACAACGAGATCACTCTTGTTGTTGGCCGGCATCTTCAGCCGCACCGGGTCTATTCTTCACAGACCCTGGGTCGGCGAGTCGACGGTGTTAGTCTTCTCAGCTGCCACCGCTTCGATTCTTCCTTCTCACACCCTTCCCTTCTTTCTCTCCTTCTTTCCAATTCACCAATCTGATCCTTCTCCTCATAAGGCAGCCCTCTCCTTCTTCCAAGGCAGCCTTCTTCTATCTTCCGCCTTCTACGTTTTCTTGTCCTCCTCCACTTCTCCGTCTCCCTCATCTCCTCACCCCACAACTGACGTCCTCCTCTTCTGCTTATCCGGACTCACTCTGTTCTCAAATCTTTTCACAAACTTCTGAGACTCGGAGTTGGGTACTGACACACACCCGACGTGCGGTGCGGACAAAATACCTGTGTATGCCCAGTACAGACAATACACGCTCCTACTTCTCGCAATAAGAACTTAGCCTTAGCGGTAAGTGTAGGGTCGAATCCCACAGGGAGTGAGGAACCACTTTGTTCTCCTACGACAAACTGAGGTGTCACAATTCTCAATCTGTATACTCTACACAAGAAATAAACAAGATCAATAATAACAAATGGGTGAGGTTATTCGGTTAGGTCATAACTGTTGTTAACATTCGTTTCGGTCATAGGCACATTGATGATCCGTCTACGATCCATACAAGCCCAAGGCGTGGCCCAAAGACATTGGGGCGTTTCAAGGGGTTATACTTCACGTATAGGATGGTTGATTCTCATTGTGGTCACTTGGTCCGAAGGTCACACAATCCCCGGTCTCAAGGCAGTGCTTCACTCCTCCTTAGATAGTAGCCATACCCGTTACTCACCAAGCATGGCCCTCATCAACCTTCTCTCCCGAGGTCCCCAACTCCACGCTTTTAGTGACACATGCCTCCTGGACTCAACTATTTCCGGCTTTGTCAGCCGACCAGTCATAGACATGCTACGGCGCCGAGATTGCTTTCACCGTTTGATAACCATGGCTTCATGCCTCGTCACAGTTGATGGATAGTCTCTAGAGAAGCCCAAGGCTGAGGAAGGGCAGTGTATCCCATCAACCCTTTCCCCACCTTCTGGATCTACAACGCCTTTTGTTGACGTTGTTCAGCTACTCGGTCTTGGGCATACCGATTGTTGTACCTTGGTATACCCTGGCCTTTGCCTAACATGGGCAGCGTTTTACCGAACGGAGATCACCCGTTAGGCCCCTACTGTCCATGGTTTCGAACAGATCCTTCCGGAACCACGAGATTCAACCGAAAGAACAAGTGCCTCACGAATGTTTACATGTCAACAATAGTTATTTCCACCCTAAAACCTCACCAAGGGGATTACTCACACATAACGCAATTCATAAATACAAAAGGGATTAAACACATCAAAGAACGAAAAAAATGCTGAAATAGATAAATAGTACCTAGGCTTCAAGCCTTCGAACTTGTTCAACAGTAGAAACACAACGGGAAATGGAAAAGCACGAAAATGTAAATTGTTTTGGATGCCACACACGGCGAACTTAATTGAATACCAAAAGTAAAAACAAGAGTTTCAAGGTGCCAAGAGCCTCTTCACGCTGCACAACATTAGTCTTTTATACTGCCGGATGGTAGAGGCCTAACCCTAGCTGCGCCGGTTCCAAATCTTCGCCGGGATCTTCTTTCCTTAATTAGCTCGATCTTTGATTGATCCTGATTGAAGATGGTGTCCAGCTGCAACCTTAGTCAACCTTTCCCATTCCTTCGATCCTTCCAATTTCTTCTTCCACCTTCTACTTGTTTCTTCAAGATCTCCGAGATTGACCTTCCTTTTATGGCTCTGGCTGTCTGCTTCTCATGGTAACGATCAGACGGATTGCTCTCTTTGGTGTGACTTATACCAGGTGGGTTGCTCCAGGTTCCCATGCCCCAAGTTGAATTGGAGAGGTACTTGTTGGCCGAAGCTCCATGCTGGTAAACATGACTTAGCAATCCAGGCTCGGTAATGCCCATTCTGATCGCATTTCTTCCGTTTCCGCTCTACTGACCTTCCTTCCTTCACAACTTCGTTTTTCCCCCTGACAGACCTGTACCGACACAAATAAAGGGAAAAAATAGGGCCAAAAGGCCCAAAAGTCGAAGACGCATCACACCTACACACTTAAAGCATACTTGCCCTCAAGTATGTAGGTGGATTCACAGAAGACACGGACGAAAAGGTTGAAAGAAAAGGAATAAAACTAAAAGACACGAAACTTGCACAGATTTCAGGATCAGATCATACCAACATGCATCATTCAGTTCGAACAGACCACAAACCAGAGTAATGATCATGCATAAAATGTGATGGTAGTCTCTCTTTTCGCTCAAGCACCGGGTTAAGTGTTTACACTCATAATTTGCTGTGCTAGTTCCTCTAAGAGTTTGATTGATGACTACAAGTTAAGCACACTAGTATGACTCATCAAAGGGTCTTTGTTGGGTTGTAATGGGGCATACGGAGCTAAGGTGAGGTATATATGGTTCAGTGGCTAATTTCAGTATCACCCTTACTCAGTATACACATTCAGTATGGCTACAACCAACCCTTTATTCCTCCATTTTCAATGGGGCTCATCTTTCCTTGGATTCTTTTGTGGGCAATAATTTTTATACAATTTTTTTGTGCCCAGATTTTCTTTCTCTCTTGTAATTCCTTGTCCACCATTTTATTCACTTCATAAATTCTTTCTCCTAGATATAGCATTGACAAAGCTCAAGAAAGAATGAATTCGGCTCAAGTTGGCATACAAGGGATTGTTTTTCACATTAAACATCAAAGAAAAATCTGGGGCCCTAAGTCAAAGAATCGTGCCCAAATCACACAAATCATATACTAGCAAAAATGAGTCCTCAAACAAAGTCAAGATTTCCTAGACACAGCAAATTCTCACCATAAACATGCATTTTTCAATTTGGTCCTGATCTCACCGGTGGGGTATTCTCTGTATCCTCACAACTACCATCATGCATTTCATACTCAATCCACCAATCATACCAAAACAGAAATCAGCATGCATAATCTTTCACCATCAAACAATGCAAGTAGACTCGACATCAAAAACAGATTAAACAGACACTAAAACAAGAAAAGCAAAAGATAAAATAAAACCTAATCTACGAGTTAGGGGGAAAAACTTAATTGTTTTGGTCAGAGGATCTTGCCTCCGCATTCAGCCGGTCCATGATTGCTTTGAAGCCAGCTTCCATAGCCTCCCTCAGGGTTGTGATCTCCGCACTCAGCATCAGTAGCTCGTCTTTCACTTCCTTCATCTCTGCCAACAACATTACGCTCTCGCTGCTGACAAGGCGGGGTCCCTCTGGCTCCAATGGTCTCCTCGGTTCTGGTCTAGCTGCCGCTGCTCTCTCAGGATACTCCAAACGGTATCTCCCGCCTTCGTCTGCTTCGACCACCCTCCAACGCACGAACCTGCCCAAGTCCAGAAAGCGACTTTCGGCCAGGGCTGCATCATCTGAGCTCTTGGTGTCGAACTTAATGAGCTTTTCTGCCAAGATGGTCACCAGTGGGCAGAGCGAGAGGTACTTGTTGGTATGGGTTACCCCATACTGAAATTGAAGCGCCACGGTGAGCCCGAAGTTCACCTTTTTCCTCTCCATCATGCACCACAACAGGAAGACTTCCTGTTGGGTGACCACATTGGAACCTTCCAGCGGGCCGTAGATGTTGTAGGCCAGCCACCTGTGGTAGATCTGCAAAGCGGGGTCCCTGATCTCGTTCGATTTGCTGATGTTTTTGACATACTTGCTTCCGGTAGATAGCAGTGACCAGTAATGGTCTCATCGTAGACTTCTGTGGCTTCAATCACCCCCAGGTGGATATTCAGCTCGTTGATCGAGAGCGGGAATATCCTTCCTTGCATCTGGAACCGCAAGGTACCTGGAGTCTCAATTGTGTAGTTCCCCTTGGGCTTAAACTCGACAGTTCCCATGAACTCCTCCATCAACTTCTGGTATGCTTTAGGGTTCCACTCCAGTATCTTCTTCCAACCAATCCCTTCAAAATAACCCTCTACTTTCTCCTTGATCCCCAAATCCTCCAAAGCTTCAGTCACCAGAAAATACCAAGGGGTAATTTCTCTGTTTTGCAGGACGGCATACCTCTGACTTTCTCTCGGTATGACCACTTCGGAAGCAGTGGTGCGTAGCAGCCCCTTCTGCTTCGCAAGTTTCGGCTTTGCAGTAGTGGTTGTACTGGAGGTGGTTTTCTTTGGTGCCAAAACCTCCTCGGATTTGGAGCTATCCACGGTCTCAGTTCTCTCTGGGTCTACCTCCATTGGCTCCTCCATCTCCTTGGCCTTCCCTTTTTCGGCCGCAGTGGGTTTCCTTGGTTTCTTACTCTGCTCAGCTTTTGTTCGGGTCTTACTGCCTGCCGGTGCCGGTTTGGCCTTAACTGGTAGTGGGGGCTTGGCAACATCTAGCTTCCTTTTTACTCCGGGTCTCTTGCTCTGGGGTGTCGGGATTTCTACTTCCTTTTCCTGAACGGCCTCAACTTCCTCCGCTTCATCATCCTCTTCCTCGTCCACCTTCTCTTCTTCGCTCTTCTCCTCCTCCGCTTTCTCTTGTTCTTCCTCTTCCGTATCTTCGGAAGCTGTTCTTCCCTCTTGCACGGAGATTTCTGGAATTTGCGGTTGCGGTTGAGCTTGAACAGGTGGTGATGCGACAGTGGACCGCGCCGGAGTTGCTCTGCTCGCCTGAGCCTTCTTTGATTTTTTCACAGGAGGGGTGAGCTCGGGCTCCCCCTCTTCCGGTTGTGTCGACTCGGCGGCTGCTCTTGCTACTTCTCGTTCCTCTTGTTGGAGGACTTCGGCATGCCCCTTGTCCTCGGGCTGGATCTCCAGCAAAGGGTCTTCGGCGATTTTAGTGGAGGTCTCCTCCGAAGCGGTCTGCCTTGTGGTACGCTTTGGAGGTGGGAGTTTGGCGCCTTTCTTCTTCGGCGGTTGGTTGCTTCCGGAACCTGCTCCTCCTTTGGTTTTGGCCATTGCGATTTGCAGAGATCAAACTACTTAGGATTTGTGCAGAAATTTCGGATTTTGTGGGGGTTTTTGGAGGCAAGGTTGGTCTTTAAGAAGGGTGATCGGTAATTATGGGAATTTAGGGTTTGAGGCGAGTGGTGATCGTGGTGTAGCAGTTTTTTTTTTTTTTTTTCGGAGGTTAGGGTTTGTGGGGAGGAAGATCGTGGGTTGAGGCTTTGAATATGGTAAGTGTGACGGTTATGGCAGAAAAAGAACTTTTAAGGAAATAAAAAACTTGCCCAAAATTTGAAATTCAAATTTCTGCGGAAACCGAAGAGTTGCAGTCACATCGCCGCCTGCCTCTGACACGCTCGCGTCATCTCCCTCCGTAAGCCCTCTTCCAGACCGTTCCAATCCCTAACTCTCCACCTACACACTTTGCAACGCAAAGTGGGCTTGGATCAACCTCTGGGCCTCTTTCCGAATTATCTCGGTCCGGCTTTCCTGCATGTTAGTGCATCCAAACAAAAACAAAACAACTTTAAAGAAAAAGAAAATTCGGTATAGACCATACCGAAGTAACCACACTGGGTTGCCTCCCAGCAAGCGCTCTTGTTTCTCGTCTTGAGCTTGACCTTCCTTCACTCTTCATTCGTATTCAGGGTCGAGAAGGTGGCACTCCTCCTTCTCTTTTCCTACTTCAGCAAGCTCATGATAGGGTTTTAAGCGATGCCCATTCACCACGAACATATCAACTCCATTGTGATCATATACTTCAATGCTTCCATTTGAAAAGATTCCTTTGATCACGAATGGTCCTGACCACTTTGAACGAAGCTTCCCAGCCATCATCTTGAAGCGTGAGTTGAAAAGTAGGACTTTTTGTCCCACCGAGAATTCCTTCTTCCTGATCTTGGCATCATGGATCCTTCTGGTTCGCTCTTTATAGAGCACCGCATTATCGTAAGCCTCCAACCGAAGTTCTTCTAACTCACTCAGCTGCAACTTTCTTGCTTCTCCAGCTAGGGTCATACTGAGATTGATTTGCTTGATAGCCCAGTACGCCTTATGTTCTATCTCCACAGGCAAATGACATCTTTTCCCATAGAGTAAACGGAACGGGGACATCCCAATCGGTGTCTTGAAAGCAGTTCTGTATGCCCATAACGCATCTCCCAAATGATCACTCCAGTCCTTACGGTTGGGGTGCACCACTTTTTCCAGGATGCTCTTTATCTCCCTATTTGAAATCTCGGCTTGTCCATTTGCTTGGGGGTGATATGCAGTGGTGACCTTATGTGTTACCCCCATCTTCTTGGTTAGTGCTCTGATAATGGCATTACAGAAATGGGACCCTTGGTCACTGATTAGAATTTTGGGTATACCATATCTCCCGAACACTTGTTCCTTCAGGAAACTTGCCACGGTATGGGCATCATTGCTTGCGGTTGCCTTGGCTTCAACCCACTTTGATACGTAATCCACTGCCACCAGAATGTATTCATAGTTCTTTGACTTTGGGAAGGGCCCCATAAAGTCAATCCCCCATACGTCGAAAACTTCGACCGGCATGATTGGAACTTGTGGCATTTCATCTCTTGCGGTAATCCCTCCAGTCATCTGGCACTTCGGGCAGCTCTGTACCCATTTCCTTGCATCCACAAATATGGTGGGCCAGTAGAATCCACTCTCCAAAATTCTGTGGGCCGTGCGCTTTCCTCCAAAATGTCCGCTATTTGCTGTTCCGTGACACATGTCCAAAATTTGGGCATGCTCATCCTCAGGTATGCATCTCCGTATGACTTGATCTGCTCCCGTCTTCCAGAGGTATGGATCCTCCCAGTGATAGTATCGTGCTTGCACGAGTAACTTCCGTTGTTCGAATCTTGTCAATCCTGGGGGTAACTCCTTAGTAATCAGATAGTTAGCTATATCCGCATACCAGGGCTCCTGCTTGGTTAGAGCATATAGTTCTTCTTCTTCCTCCAGGATGCTCATGGAATAAAGTCTCTCGTCTGGAAAGGTATCAGGAATGGGCATACCATCATCTTCTTCCAGTTGCAACCTGCTCAAGTGGTCTGCTACGAGGTTTGCAGCTCCTTTCTTGTCCCTTATCTCTATATTGAACTCTTGTAATAGCAAAATCCACCTGCTGAGTCGAGGTTTGGATTCTTTCTTAGCCATCAAGTATTTCAACGCGGCATGATCTGTGTAGACCACCGCCTTCGTTCCTAAAAGGTAGGAACGAAACTTTTCTATGGCAAACACCACCGCCAGGAGTTCTTTCTCAGTAGTGGTATAGCTACACTGTGCTGGATTCAGTGTTTTGGATGCGTAGTAGATCACGCAACTCTCCTTGCCTTTCTTCTGTCCCAGTACTGCTCCAACGGCGTGGTTGCTGGCATCGCACATGATCTCGAACGGTATGTCCCACACTGGTGGTTGAATAATGGGGGCCGATACCAACTTGTTTCTCAAAATTGTGAATGTTTCCTTACAATCATCATCAAACTCAAACGGCACATCTTGTTGAAGAAGTCTGGTCATGGGCTGGGCAATTTTAGCAAAATCTTTGATAAATCGCCGGTAGAAGCCTGCATGGCCTAGGAATGCCCGTATGTGCTTTACGGTCGTCGGGTAGGGTAATTTGGCGATGGAATCGACTTTCGCCTTGTCCACTTCAATCCCCCTTTCTGAAATCACGTGCCCAAGCACTATTCCTTCCCTTACCATAAAATGGCATTTTTCATAATTAAGGACCAGGCTTTTCTCCACACATCTTTTCAAGACAAGCTCTAGATGCTTCAAACATGTGTCGAAAGAGCTACCATATACGGTGAAGTCATCCATGAATACTTCAATGCAATTCTCCAATAGGTCGGAGAAGATGCTCATCATACACCGTTGAAAAGTTCCCGGTGCGTTGCAGAGTCCGAACGGCATTCTTCGGTATGCAAATGTCCCAAATACGCAGGTGAAAGTGGTTTTCTCCTGGTCCTCATGTGCCACAAAAATTTGCATGTATCCAGAATATCCGTCTAAAAAACAGTAATAGGCATTACCGGCCAACCTTTCCAACATCTGGTCGATAAAGGGTAGTGGGAAGTGGTCCTTCCTGGTTGCATCATTCAGCTTCCTGTAATCAATGCAAACTCTCCATCCAGTTTGCAAACGGGTGGGCACAAGCTCGCCTTGATCATTCTCTACAACCTGTATCCCTGACTTCTTCGGTACGACATGGACTGGACTCACCCATTGGCTATCGGATATGGGGTAGATGATTCCCAACTCCAACAACTTGAGAATTTCTTTCAGCACTACCTCTTTCATGACCGAGTTCATCTTTCTTTGAGAATCTCGAACGGGTTTGGCTCCCTCCTCAAGGTAGATATGATGCATGCACTCCGTAGGACTGATGCCTTTAATATCAGCTAAGGTCCAACCGATGGCTTCCCTGTTCTCTCGTAATACTCTGACCAATCGGTCTTGCTGCACGACGGTTAGATCAGAACTGATGATGACTGGTAACGTCTCTTCTGGTCCCAAATAAGCATACTGTAAATGCTTAGGTAATTGTTTGAGCTCCAAAATGGGTGCTTTCTGAATTGAAGGTAACAGCTTCTCGTTCTGCCCATACTGAGCCAATAACTCCGGTTTGCTTGCCTCTGCTCCCCCAGCTAGATAGACTTCCTGGATTAATTCCTTGATCTTCTGGTCTACCTCCATCTCGGCTTCTAAAGTGCTTTCTCGGAGGGAGTAGAGCTCCATGATAGCTTCCTTCATTTCATCGTCCTCCATATGTTCAGCATCCCGATCAGTCAGACCATATTGAATCACCTTCTCTGTGGTATCCCTAGAACCGAAAGTAATTCCTTGTTCTTGCACCAAAGGTTCAAATACATCGACCATATCCACCGTCTCCATTGCTTGTTTCCTCTTCATGGTCTCATAGATATTGAATTCCACTTGAACTCCGTCGAACTCACATGTCAAGATTCTGGTTTTCATATCGATCTTGGTTCCGGCGATCATCATGAACGGCCTTCCGAATAGTATGGCATTCTCTCCAGTTTCAGGTCCGGTATCTAGAACATAGAAGTCTGCTGGGAA
The DNA here is from genome assembly GCF_028751815.1 of Salvia miltiorrhiza. Taxonomy (NCBI): domain Eukaryota; kingdom Viridiplantae; phylum Streptophyta; class Magnoliopsida; order Lamiales; family Lamiaceae; genus Salvia; species Salvia miltiorrhiza. The sequence continues at coordinate 33,738,712 of NC_080387.1, forward strand.
AATCAAATCTCCAACCTTGATCAGTACGTCTTCCACTACTCCTTCAGGGTAAGCGTTGGACCTGTCAACCAACTGTATGACCACACGGGTGTTCCTCATCTCGCCAACATTCAATCTCTTGTACACAGCCAATGGCATCACATTAATGGGGCCCCTAGATCCATCATTGCCTTATCCATGTTGGTTCCTCCTATGTTGCATGGAATGGTAAACATCCCTGGATCCTTTCGCTTAGTGGGAAGCTTCCGTTGGATCACTGCCGAAACACTTTCTCCCATCACGTAGCGGACCTCTTCCTCCATTTTGACTTTTCTTGAACAAAGGTCTTTCAAGAACTTGGCATATTTGGGGATTTGCCTGATAGCATCGAGTAGAGGTATGCTCAACTCAACCTATCTTCATCATTTCACTTGCTTCTTTCTCTCTAGCTTTCTGTTTCAGGCGTCCCGGGTAGGGTGCCTCGGTTGGGTTGCTGCCTCCAGCTTGTTCATCGGTTAGACCCTTCCCGTGCTTATTCCAGCCTCCTCGAAGCACTTCAGCTTCTGCTAACAATTCTTCCTTCTTTTCTTCCCCCTCAGGAAATTCGGTTAGCACCACTTGGGCATGCTCTCTGGGGTTGATTCCCATGGCTGGGAGTTTACCAGCGTTCTCCTCTAATTTGGCCACTGCCTTAGTCAAATGACTAATTTGCTGGTTAGTTTGGTTCATGCCGGCACATATTTCATTGCGAAACTTCTCGCTCTCCTTAGCCATGCTTTCAATTGCTTCTTCCCAAGGTGCTCTCCGATGTGGGGGTTGGTAAGGAGGTTGTTGCTGATTCTGGTTGTGGTGTTGAGGTGGTCCTAACTGGTACTGTTGTTGATGCTGGTTTTGATTATACTGAGGACGTTGCACTGGTGCACCCATATTGTTCTGCTGTTGGGGCTGACCATCTTGCTTCCACCGAAAGTTGGGGTGATCTCTCCACCCAGGATTGTAAGTATTTGCATAAGGATCGTACTTCCGTGGATTCCCATCATGTCCTCCAATGGCATTGACATCAACAATATCTTCACCAAAATTTGGACAATTTTCAGATTGGTGTCCAGTGGCATCGCAAAGGCCACACTGGCGAATCTTCTTTGGTATAGTCAAGCCCGAAAGAAGTTCCTTGAGTTCGTTCATGCTCTTCTCCATAGTTTTCTCCAGATTAGACATCCCTTCCTTCTCTTCAGCTTTCCTTGGTTTCTCTAGATTCCTTTCATGCCCTTCATCGCGTGATTCTTCTGCCATGGTGCCCAACAGTTGGAAGACTTCCAGCGGGGTTTTGCTCATCAACGATCCATTACAGGCTGCTAGGACTAGACTGCGATCGTTCCTCCGCATGCCCTTTACAAAGCTCTCCACCTGATCTTTCGGAGAGATTTGGTGATGGGGGCAATTGCTTAACATTCTCTTAAATCTCGTCCAGTATTCGTAGAAGGATTCTAGCCCATCTTGCCTTATGCTGCGGATATCCCATCGCATCCGCTCCACTCGTGCTGCTGGGAAGAATTCTTCCAAGAAGGCTTGTTGCAGTTGTGCCCTTGTAGTGACACTGCCCTCGGGTAGGTCATATAGCCATCTTCTTGCATTGTCCACCAGGGTAAAAGGGAAGAGTATCAACTTGACATACTCTTGTTGTTCATCATTTGATTGGTGCATGATTGTCATCTCAAAATCTTGGAGATGAGTATGAGGGTCATCTCCTTGATATCCATTGAACTTCGGTAAGATTTGAAGCAATGAGGGCTTCATGTCATACCGACGAGGTGCGAACGGATTTGCGGGTAAGGTGATTCCGTTCGGCCTCAAGTTGAGGTTAGTTGGGTATGCCAACTGTCTGAGGGTCTGCTCCGGTACGGCATCTGCTTGTTCGGCTTCTGCCATAGCTTCGCGTCTCGCTATTCGTGCTTCTACGCGCAGTCGTCTCTCTGTACGATCAATATCGGGGTCAAACACCAATGCTCTTACAGCTCTACGAGTTCCACGCATACACCAGTAGCGGAAGATGGAATGAGGAGAGAACAAAATTGCTGCGCGTCACTCCCCGGCAACGGCGCCAATTTTGACACACACCCGTCGTGCGGTGCGGACAAAATACCTGTGTATGCCCAGTACAGACAATACACGCTCCTACTTCTCGCAATAAGAACTTAGCCTTAGCGGTAAGTGTAGGGTCGAATCCCACAGGGAGTGAGGAACCACTTTGTTCTCCTACGACAAACTGAGGTGTCACAATTCTCAATCTGTATACTCTGCACAAGAAATAAACAAGATCAATAATAACAAAGGGGTGAGGTTATTCGGTTAGGTCATAACTGTTGTTAACATTCGTTTCGGTCATAGGCACACTGATGATCCGTCTACGATCCATACAAGCCCAAGGCGTGGCCCAAAGACATTGGGGCGTTTCAAGGGGTTATCCTTCACGTATAGGATGGTTGATTCTCATTGTGGTCACTTGGTCCGAAGGTCACACAATCCCCGGTCACAAGGCAGTGCTTCACTCCTCCTTAGATAGTAGCCATACCCGTTACTCACCAAGCATGGCCCTCATCAACCTTCTCTCCCGAGGTCCCCAACTCCACGCTTTTAGTGACACATGCCTCCTGGACTCAACTATTTCCGGCTTTGTCAGCCGACCAGTCATAGACATGCTACGGCGCCGAGATTGCTTTCCCCGTTTGATTACCATGGCTTCATGCCTCGTCACAATTGATGGATAGTCTCTAGAGAAGCCCAAGGCTGAGGAAGGGCAGTGTATCCCATCAACCCTTTCCCCACCTTCTGGATCTACAACGCCTTTTGTTGACGCTGTTCAGCTACTCGGTCTTGGGCATACCGATTGTTGTACCTTGGTATACCCTGGCCTTTGCCTGACATGGGCAGCGTTTTACCGAACGGAGATCACCCGTTAGGCCCCTACTGTCCATGGTTTCGAACAGATCTTTCCGGAACCACGAGATTCAACCGAAAGAACAAGTGCCTCACGAATGTTTACATGTCAACAATAGTTATTTCCACCCCTAAAACCTCACCAAGGGGATTACTCACACATAACGCAATTCATAAATACAAAAGGGATTAAACACATCAAAGAACGAAAAAAAATGCTGAAATAGATAAATAGTACCTAGGCTTCAAGCCTTCGAACTTGTTCAACAGTAGAAACACAACGGGAAATGGAAAAGCACGAAAATGTAAATTGTTTTGGATGCCACACACGGCGAACTTAATTGAATACTAAAAGTAAAAACAAGAGTTTCAAGGTGCCAAGAGCCTCTTCACGCTGCACAACATTAGTCTTTTATACTGCCGGATGGTAGAGGCCTAACCCTAGCTGCGCCGATTCCAAATCTTCGCCGGGATCTTCTTTCCTTAATTAGCTCGATCTTTGATTGATCCTGATTGAAGATGGTGTCCAGCTGCAAGCTTAGTCAACCTTTCCCATTCCTTCGATCCTTCCAGTTTCTTCTTCCACCTTCTACTTGTTTCTTCAAGATCTCCGAGATTGACCTTCCTTTTATGGCTCTGGCTGTCTGCTTCTCATGGTAACGATCAGACGGATTGCTCTCTTTGGTGTGACTTATACCAGGTGGGTTGCTCCAGGTTCCCATGCCCCAAGTTGAATTGGAGAGGTACTTGTTGGCCGAAGCTCCATGCTGGTAAACATGACTTAGCAATCCAGGCTCGGTAATGCCCATTCTGACCGCATTTCTTCCGTTTCCGCTCTACTGACCTTTCTTCCTTCACAACTTCGTTTTTCTCCCTGACAGACCTGTACCGACACAAATAAAGGGAAAAAATAGGGCCAAAAGGCCCAAAAGTCGAAGACGCATCAGGTACCGTCTGATCATAGCCTCCATCGTCATCTCTCTTTTTGATGTTGCCAAAAAGGGGGAAAGTTGGAAAAGTCAGAAGTCAGAGAGAAACCTTTTTCTTGAGGTTGCTCCCTGTCCTCTAACTCTTGACTGATGATGGAACAGCAAAGGATCACCAGAAGTTAAAAGGATGACGTTTCGGAAAAGACCTCAATTCAAAGGAAAACAAGTGAGAGTGGAACAAGCTTAGGAACATGAAGACACGAAGACAGAAGATGAAGATCAAGAAGTTCAAGGGCACAGCCAAGCAGACTGCTGGAGTCCATGGTTTAACCATGATGTTTTTTTGTTGTTTATCGTATTACTCCAATGTAAGTCTTGCTCTGTACCTCGACTGATGGCTTATCAGTCCTATTAATAAAATGAACTTCTTATTGACCTCACCCTGAAGACAATAACTCTTTGTCCAGGCTCTGATTTATGGTTTTTCTGTCTTCTTTAAGTTCTGTGTTTAGAACTGTTTTCGTTCTTGCTCTAAGTATAAGTTGTTTAGGTTCTATTGTTAAGGGGGAACTGTTTTCACCCCTCGTCTAGAACTTATACTGAGAGCTCAGTCTTTCTTTTTGTCTAGAACTGCTGTGTGGTTTTGGCATAATCAAAAAGGGGGAAATTGTTGGGAACCTTGTGGAATATCCTAACCCTTGTTTTGATGATACCAAAATTCATAGGACTTAGATGTAATAGACTAGAATCGTTTTGAACTCAAGTGTTAGAGTTCGTTTCTAGTTTAGCTGCGGTGTCAAAGACTGAAGACTGAAGACTGAAGAATGAAGACTGAAGACTGAAGACTGGAGTTACCAACTGAAGTGTCAGCTGAAGAATCAGTTGAAGACTGATTATTTAATGCGCGCCACAGACTGATACTAAAGTCAAGTATCAGTTGAACATTCCTCCTAGGACTGATCTTCCAACGTTCAGAGGAAGCCACGTACGCTCAAGTACAGCCGCATTAAATGCAGAGATATCTCAATATCTTATCTCTGCAGAGGTCATTCCTATCTGGTGGTTACTTTTCAGAGATGTCACATCTCCTGTCGATCAAAGAGGGCCGTTTCCACACAGACAAGGAACCTCGAAGATTGAAGCCTCAGCCCAAATTCGAATTGCTCTCCAACGGAAGAAATCTTGAGGACGATTTACGCCAACGGATCTATTCAAGAATTCTCCTACAAATAGCGCTCGAGGATCACTTCAAATCTTCACCGATTCAACAACATAAGCTGAAGCTCTGCCGAAATAGCTACTCAGCCCAAAGCTTAAACCGCTCAAAGCTTGAATCGAAGAAGAGAATTCCAAAGCCAAAATCAGTCACTGCTGATTACATACATTCTCTTAGACCCTAGGCATATATTCTGTTTACCCAGAAGCCAAAGGTCAAACTTGCTTCAAAGAACTTGTTCTTTGTAAGTATAGTTGGCACTCGTTTAAACCTCTCCCCCATAAGAGTGTTTGAGTGATTCGGAGATTCAGGAAGGTACTCTGAACTCTGAAAGAGAAGTCTGAGCACGAGGTGTGCTTAGCAGGGAAATCCTATGCGAGTTGTGTAGGTGATGAAATCCTATACGAGGTGTGTAGGTGGAGAAATCCTACGCGAGGTGTGTAGGTGCTGAAGAGAGTTTATCTTCAGTTCACGGTTTGCAGTGCACCAGGCAAGCACTTGCGGAGTGGATTGTTGGTCTGATCAACCAGCCGTGGATGTAGGAAAAAGTTTTTCCGAACCACGTAAAAGTCTCTGTGTTATTTACAGCTTTCAGTTTTACATTCTTAACTGTGCTATTTCTATTGATAAAACTGAACACTGACTAACTGCTAGAGAAACCTTAATCCAACTATCTGCTCCACCAAGGCTATTCGAAACTAAGTTTAATTTCCGCTGCGTGTGATATCAATCTGACTGAACTATCATCTGATAGTAAGGAAGAGTGATATCATCTCTATCTTTGCAAACACGACTGAAGCCCTTACGTGGATCAGTTAAGTTCTTGTGACTTAACTGATAACTCTTTACTGAAGAGCTTTCAGTATCAGTCGTCAACCCTGTTGGTCAAAACTAATTTCGGTTAAACAGGTGTCTGGTTTGCTTGTAAAGTTTCTTTTCTATCTCTAACTGAGATCCCTCTGATTGAGGTTGGTAGATAGACCAAAAATAGCCTATAGGTGTATTCCCCCCCCCCCCATACACCTATTCGAGATCCCCACGGACCTAACAAAGGATAAAACAAATTATTTGATGGTGCATATGCAGTAACTGAAATTAATTGTGAGCCAAACATGATTGAAAAATATTGTGGTCCACATATGGATGTTGAAGCAAGTTCTTAGCATGGTTTGAGGCAAATAAAAAAATATTTCAAAGCAAAAAAACTTATATATGCATAGTTTCTAACACGATTTGTTTGGCATATAGATAAAAATAAAAATGCATGAGAGCCAAAAAAAAAGAAAGGTGTTCAATTAGAAGAATTTTTTATTTGCCTCTTGGGAGTGGAGAAATGTAGTATTTGATATGTTTACTCAACATAGTACGTGAACCCACATGTTATGAAGACATAAGAACTGTTAGTGGAGTTGTATATGGTCCTTTTAAAGAAGCTTACTATGCAATGAGATTTGTTGAATGATGATAGAGAATACATTGATGGTATAATTGAGGCAAGTTACTGGGCATCTGGAAAATATTTAAGAAAGTTGTTTGTCATATTATTATCGTCAGATTTGTTAGGATGCGTGAGAGATGTTTGGAACACATGTTGGACATACTTATCAGATGATATCTTATACAATCGAAGAGCTTTGTTGCATCATCTAGGTAAAATTAATTATAAATTTTTATGGTATAGATGTACATATTTATCATTTAAAAATTTAAATTAGATTATGTAAATTTATTTATTTTATTTGCAGAACTACATTTAATTGAAGATCAAATTAAGTGTTATACACTTATGAAAATTGAGAAATTATTGAGTAGCCTTGGTAGAACTTTACGAGAGTTTGAAGGTATCATTTACCCAAGTTCAGAGTTCTTTGAATTTGATCAATGATGAATTGCGATATGATTGAAAAGCATTATCAGATGAATATAAAGTTTTGGTTACTAAGCTTACAGATGAACAATGAATGCGATAGAATCAAATTATGGAGGAATATTTTTCATATATAGATATGGGGGTACTGAAAAAAATTTCATATAGAACACGCTGTCTGCAACTCTTATATCTAAAGGGGAAATTGTTTTAAATGTTGCTTCAAGTGGTATTGCATCCTTGCTATTGCTTGGTGGAAGGACAACGTACTTATGCACGATTCAAGATTCATATTAATGTTAATGAGGATTCAACGTGCAACATTCATCAAGTATCTCCACTTGCAGAATTGATTGTTAGATCTAAGCTTATTATTTGGGATGAGACACCGATGATGCACAAGTTTTGTTTTGAAGCATTGGAACGAAGTCTATGAGATATAATGCGGTTTGTCAATCCGTCAAGTGCATCCACCCCTTTTGGAGGCAAGACAATTGTCTTTGGAGGTGATTTCAGATAGATATTGCATGTTATTCCAATAGAAAATAGACAAGATATTATTTTTTCAAAAAAAAATTCTTCATATCTTTGGAGATATTGTAAAGTTTTACGGTTGACAAAAAATATGAGGTTTCAAAATATGGGTTCCAATGCTGAAGCTATGGAGTTAGAAGAGTTCTCTAAATGGATTGTGAGTATAGGCAATGGAACAATTAGAAATGCAAATGATGGTCATGTCAACATTGATATTTCGAAAGATTTAATAAAATGGTCAGGAGATCCGATAGAACACATTGTTAATACCATTTATCCATTATATTGTGCTGATAATGTAGATACACGTTATCTACAAGAAAGAGCAATGATGTGTGTGTTTTAGTTATATTTAGATTCGTGTTGTTTGTCGTGGTTTATATTCGATATTATCCAATTTCGTTGGTGTTTTGGAGCAGGAATTGTATGGATGGTGAATAGAAGCTGGCGGATGCCGAGAGATCGAAAAAAGGCGGGAATTTGATGAAGATTAGAGTTGATTGTGGAGGAGTTTAGAGATTGGGCTTGGAGTTAATTATTTTACATTTAATTAAGCTCAAAACTCTTATTTTAATTATTTTGGGAGCTTATATTTTTGTTAGGGGCCGAAAAGCCCAAGGTTTTGGCTTGGGCGGTACTTTAGAGATTTTATTCTCATATATATGTTTTTGTTTTTCCTAGTAGTGGCCGAACTTTATTCCAATACACATTAGACTTGATTAGTTGTGAATTGAGTTTTTAGCTTAGCTTTAGTTTGGAGTAGAGATTTCGAGAACCAATTGTTGAAGAATTGTGGAGTTGACTTCGCATATCATCTTGGCAGACATGTTATTTTCTTCAACTTGGAGTGATTTGCTTTTTAGTTCTAAGTTATTTTATTAGTTCGAAATTATTTATTTTATGATTGCTTTTATTTATTTTATTGTTTTTAGTTTGATCATGAGTAGCTAAACCTTTGCTTGAAATAGAGCTTTTAACTATTTTGAATTTGTTGAGTTTGTAGATTTGTGGTCTCTTTTGTGCACGGTCACTCGAAGACTGATTCCATCGTGTGGAAATTGGAATGGATCAAGTTTTGGAAGTTTTCAACAAGAGAGATGTATTTTCTTCTTCATAGAGATCCGATGATTGTGGACAACATCCCGACAGCCTTCACGGTCATCTGGTTGAAATGCATCCTGTTCACAGTGTCCTCCTTCGTCTAGAAAGTTTTTCAAGATAGGATTCTTACGAGAGAGAATTTGATGAAGATAAGAGTTAATATCGATAATAATAACCACAATTGCCCATTCTGCCTTTCTCAAGTAGAGTTCGCCAATCATATTCTGCTACAATACTCTTTTTCTGGTATGGTGTGAATTAAAATTTGCAGTAGGTTGAAGATCCCCCTCAATTCTTCGCCCTCGATTTTAGGTCACTTCTATTTCCTCCGTCCCATAAGAATGTGCCCTTATTTTTATTTTAGAACGTCCCACAAGAGTGTGCATTTGCCATTTTTGGACACTACCCCACCACTAACTCCTTATTTCATACTCTTATTTTATACTCCCTCTGCCCTATTTCAAATGGCCCAAAACTATAGGATTGTCCTATAGTTTTGGGCCATTTGAAGTGGGACGGAGGGAGTAATAAAGTGAATCACTTTTTCAACTCTCAGTACACTCATCTAACATTTCATTAAAATCCGTGCCACCAAAAGTGATGCACACTCTTATAGGACGGAGGGAGTATGAGTTTGTTGAGGTGGGTGGGAACAAGGTGGGAAAGGTGCTCTTCAACAGTATCTGGCAATGTGTTTGTTGGAAGATCTGGAAAGTCAGAAGCTAAAGTGTCTTCATTGATAGAACTCATGATATTTGCTCGAACGATGGATGTTAGTATATTTTGTATATGGAGATGGGTGAAGGCGTGAGTTCCATTAATTTATGCTATACATCCCATGATTGGGCTCTCTTATATGACTATCTTAATGCAGTAGCGGAGCCGAAGGGGCTAGAGCCCCCTCACAATTATATATATATATATATATAAGAATTTAGGATTCTATAAGGTTGAATCTTAATTTGTCATAAAAAAACCGAGGATCCTTTGTAATTAGTTAAGAATGATAAAGAAAGGTTAACCAAAATGTTCAAAATAAGAGGTATTAACAATTAACTTAACCTATTGCATAACTAGGCTATCAATTATGCTTGAAAATAATGCTAGGAGTTACTATTATATTCATGCCATGAATGTATCATAAACACGAACCAATAAACATTACATACATTTTCTCTTGAAAGTAGTTGTCATTACTTTCTCAAATACAAATATCTAGCTCACCAAATATTTATTTATAAGTTATTTGTAATGCATTGAAACTATATAATCTATGAAAATATTGCTCGTTATTATTACTATTATGCTTATTTTTTTTAAATGTCTAAAATGTATGAAATACTTAGAAAAAAAAAATTGGAATCCGAACTCCCATATGAGTTCAACCCTCCCAACTAAATTCATGGCTTCATCATTCTCTTTTTTTTTTTTTTTTTTTTGAGGGGAATCATCATTCTGTTAATGTAACATAGATTTACGATTTTAACATAATTTTTAATTTTATTAAATTATAACCTTTAAAAATTACTACTATAACCTAAACTGCCACCATCTCATCTTGCGTGTCAGGCTTGACACACCAACTATTTTGGCATGGGAAATGATGACACTTTTGAATTATAAATGGGTTAGCCGGAAAATACACGAACTATTTTCAAATTTGCATATTGCACATGACCTTAAAAATTAGCCCCATAATACATCACCTTTCAATTTGATTGCAAATTGCACACGGCGACTTTTCCGGTTAGGCTTAAGTTTGACCGGTGATTATGTGGCAATTACATGGCATATGACGTGGCTATTTTTACATGCGGACTATACAACTGTAAAAAACGACGTCGTTTTTTACTTCTAATTAAAATTATCAATTTAACACAATCAATCCCCCTAATTAGCATGCCCTAATCCTCCGATGGCCCCAGCCACCAAGCCGCCGCCTCATCTCCATCTCTTCTCTCCCGGTGACACACACAAACAGCGCCGCTGCCTGTAAGACCCTAGGTGCGGAGACATGCCTCGAGGTGTGAAGCCACAGACCGCGGTCGCCGAAATCGAAGGGGTGGCGTCTGGATTGGCGATCTGGATTGGGGATCTAGACCGCGGTCGCCGAAATCGGAGGCAGGCGCAACCTCACCGGGAGTGTGCGTATGTTACAGAGGGAAGGTGTGAGGCGAGAGAAGGAAGACGACGACGTCGTCAACGTCAGTGAGGAAGAAGGGGGTGGCGCCTCTATGTGGAGGGAGAGAGAAGGGAGAAGCTGGGGGTTTTGGGGGTGGCCTCGCTAGGAGTGTAGTTCTGCGCATGGGGGTTTGTGGGGGTGAAGAAGCTTTGGGGTGGCGCGAATTTCCTGCTGGCTGTCGATGGAGATGAGAAATCGATTAGCGGCAGCCCTAATTTCGATGTGGGGGTTCCTCGTCGCCGTTGATGTCGGAGAGGTGTTCCTCGTCGGAGAAGCAGGGGGCGGCTCCAGATCTGGAAGGGTGGAGGTGGCGGTTGAGTAGAGGTGGGGGTTGAACGGAGCTGTTCCCGTCGCGGTTGATGTCGGAGAGGCCTCGCCGGAGAAGTAGGGGGCGGCTCCAGATCTGGAAGGATGGAGGTGGCGGTTGAGTGGAGGTGGGGGTTGAACGGCGCTGTAAAACAATTCCGGCGAGTCGGCGATTGCTGGAGAAGAAGACCCAAATTTCTTCTTTTTATTTTTTTATTTTTTTTAATTATATTCACGAAACGACGTCGTTTTGGATGTTGTAATGTAACAACAAAACGACGTCGTATTCCTACATCGGAAAATCGTCCACGTCAACAAAATCCGATAGCCACATCACCACCGATCAAGGTGGTGGTCAACGCATGTGCAATTTGCAATCAAATTGAAAGGTGATGTATTATGAGGCTAATTTTTAAGGTCATGTGCAATATGCAAATTTGAAAATAGTTCGTGTATTTTCCGGCTATTAACCCATTATAAATCTTTAAAAGTTCAGGATTGAAATCGAGATATTAACGATGACTATAGTCAATATACACTAGTATTTTGACATATATAATTAATTTAGCATTGTATTATATGGAAAATACGACTGGGATCAAATTATATTGACTATTGAGGAAACATTATTAATTATTAATTCATTTACCCTTTTTCTAACAAAAAATAGACTTTACGTATATATTTTGAGGGAGGCAACAAACTTAAAATATGAATTCACGAGAAAACAAGAGGCGAAAATGAGTTGCTGTGGACACGTGCGAAATGCCACGTGGATAAAGGGAGGCAAAAGCAGAAATGAAAAAGAAAGTAAAGAAAATGAGAAGAAAAAAACTAAATTCCGCAGTCACGTGCTCTGCTTTATTTTCTTCTTCTTTAAAACTCAGCCTCCTATTTTTGTTCCCACAAAACTGCCCTTCTCCTCATCTCTCTCTCTTTCTCTCTCTACATATACATACATATAAATTCCCACACACACCTACACACACTCTCTCTTCCTTCGCCCCGCCTCTTCGAAACACAGCTGCAACTCTCTGTTTCTCGCTCATCATCGAATCAGGTGAGTGCCTCCAGCTCGGAAACGGGTCAACTCTAGGGCTCTTTGATTTCTTATTTCACTTCACCTGCTCATGCGTCTAATTAGGTTTTCTTGTCACCGTCTGAGTTCATCGCGTGCGTCTCTCGTGGTCTTTCTTTTTGTTTGTTTTTTTTTATATATTTTTTGGGGGGATTTTCCTCCGGAATTTCCGAATCTCTAGCTCCTCGATTTATCCTTCGAAGTTGATTTTTGCGTTAAAAATATGCACGTTTTGTTTCCCTAGGATTGGGGTAGATATGTTTCTATTCGTTTAAAGATTTACTGCCGTTTCTTTTATTGACGCCGAGCAGTGTGATTTACTTGTGTTCGCTAAATTTAAAATTCTATATCACTCGCTGATTGGTGGTGTGTTGCCTTGTTCTTGAATGGTAAACGTTGAAATGTTAGTTGGGCATCTTGTGCTACCGATTCTGTATTTGTTGGATGTTCTTGTTTGTGTTTGGGTTCAGTAAATGTGCTAAATCCAGTTCTTGTGCGTTGCTTTATTTTGTTCAAATTGTAATTGCGAAATCATGGGCTTGGGCATATGTGGTTTTCTTTTCTTGATGGTAAAATGCTCTGAATCCTTTACTTATGTGTTGCTTTCATTTGTTTAAATTGCAGTTGTGAAGTCTTGGATGTGATTATTCGTTATCTGGGGCTTAATCACGGGTAAATTCGAGTACTCATCTAAAAGAGGGTTTTATTGTTTAAGAATAAAAGATTTGGAGGTCAAGGTCTCATGAGAATTGTCAGGGGAATGCAGAAATTGATTCGTGCTGAACAGAGCTTAGTGGGCTGGAAGAACAAATCACTTACCCGTGGAATTGGTGTGACTGCTCCCAAGGCCAGAACACGTGACAAACTGAAACCTTTAGCTGTTTATCTCTAAGTTGGGTAAAATTAAGGGAATAAAAGTGTCTCCTTGGGTTCTCGGAGAAGAGGGTAAGTATGACTCGGATTTTAGTGCAGCGAGGTTCTTCTGGTTCATCATCGTCATCTAACCAAAACAGATCAGCAACATCATCGACATCAGCGCCTAGTCCGTCGTCTTCTTCAGCTTCTCCGCAGCCACAAGCTACTGGCACCGCACAAGTTATTCCAACAGTAAAGGATGAAAATTTGGTAGAAGTGCAAGAGCAGAATGTACTGGATGAGTTGTCAGATCATTGTGCTGCTTCAGACAACAAAAGTGAGGATCTTTCTCAGGGAAGTTTGAACAGCGACCGGCAAGGTGAAAAATTGGTAGAGGATGAGATAGTGCACAATGATGATAGTGTCAGTTCTGGAAATTTGGTTAAGGGGTTTGCAGGGTTGTCAGTGGTGAAGGAGGAAACTGATGCAATGGTTGAAAGTTCATTCCAGAAGGTCCCTGGCAGTTCATATCCACCACCACCTCCTGTACCACCTCCAAAGCCTTCTTCAGTGAACTCCATATCTAGGAGATCTCCATCTGCAGACCCAAATGCAATGCGAATAGGGCCATCTAGGAGACCTGCTGCTGTCTTGCCTGGTGTATCGAGCAGGTCATCGCCAACTGGATCTCGCCCATCTTCACCTCGTTCTCATTGCGAAGGTGAAGGATATAACAGTGCTGATGAGCAGAGTCCAAACTATAGTCCATGCTATGATGATGCAGTGAGTTTTTTTTGAGGTTCAGCTTTTTCGAACAATGTTGTTTCATTTATACATGCTGCATCCTTGAGTTATACTATTAGACCTTTATAGAAATCAAATTAAGCAGCTATGTACAAGTCATTGATTTGCTTGGTATTGTTTTTACTCTTGCACGGTTGAATTAATCTGGTGGTCCAGGTATTTATGTGTTATAACTTGCTAAAGAATCTTAGTTCATGGACCAGAGTAGTGTGATAACCATTTCTTTTATCTGATACAGGAAAGAGAACACCAGTTTGAGATTGATTTAAGGCGAGTGAAAGGCTTGGAAGTGAGAAAAATGCTAGAGGATGGGAACTGCCTTTTTCGTGCTGTTGCAGATCAAGTATATGGTGATTCAGAATTATATGATTTGGTTAGGCAGATGTGCATTGACTATATGGTAATTTTCTGATTTTCTTAAATTTTCACAAGTAAATCCCTCTTGTGTTTGCGGTCAGTACATGTCACCTAACAAAAGAAAGTATTTGCTAATGAACTTTGGCTGACAACGCACTCAGTTGTACAGGCAAAGAAGAAGTAATCCTAATATTTCTTGTTGTTACTTTTTTACAAATCTTTAACAGACTATGCTGCTTGCAATTTCTCTGGTAATTTCACATTTAAAATGTCCATGCATTTGTAAACGATTTGTCCATTATTTTTTTTTTCCAACTTCCATGAAAGGCACATGCAAAAAGAATGAGTAGATCTTGCTTACATGCTAAGGATCTTTTTTTCTTAAAAACATATTATCTTTGGTCAGATATTTTCTGAAGTGCTCTTGGTGACTTATCATGTAAGTAGATTGGTATAAGTATGTGCATCTACTTACTTTGCTCATTATATATATTTTGCATCTAGTCTTACATTACATGTGTAAACACTCCCACCTTATACATCTGAATCTTTATTTAAAAGACTATTAACTTATCAGAGACCTTTTATGGGCCTTTAAAGATACCTTTGTTGATCGATTGGCACTATGTCGAACTCAATTATTTCTGGAGTTGGGATTTTCAAATCAATTTAACTTTCTGTTTTGGTTATTGATATGCTCTGTTGGGACAACTACAACACATTGATGACAGAAGATATGGAAAACATATACTGGGCTATGATAGTAGAACTTAAAAAAACACATGGGTTATTACTTGAATTATTATGACTGACTCTATGAACTTTTCATAGTTCATATTGCACTTTGTAAGTGAGTTTATAGTTAGCCAAATTAAGTGAATAGTATATGGTACAGTAATGTGGAATGAACAAAACACTATAAGTTTAAGATTGAGAATTCAAATGCAGTGAGGTTATCTCTACAGTTATGCCATTCAAATTATGTTTGATAATTTGGTGCTCTATCATTACTTTTAATGATATGATTTTGAGCAAAATAATTAGCATACGATGTATTTGTTTGGGTTGTTCCTGTTAAGAATGTAATGATAAATATCTGTTATGATTTTCATGCGTATTATAATTATAAACCTTATGTAATTAAACTTTTTTTTTATAGTTTTTTTTGTGTCATGAGAAAAAGGGTAGGCATCTTTTCCAGATGTTCTCTTCATGCATTCACCATATGATGTTCAATTTCTATTGCTGTAGGAGCGGGAAAGAGATCATTTCTCACAGTTCATAACAGAAGGTTTTACTTCCTATTGCAAGAGGAAGAGAAGAGATAAGGTACATATAATCTTGGAAGTTTTCTTCCTTAGCCCTCCCTTTCTTTCTTGTATGATAGAAACTGAAAATGTTACTCAGAAAAATAGTACTATATGATAAATTCTATTTCCTAATGATTTCATTCACCAATAACAAAAAATAAAGTCCCCTAACATGTTTTGCCACTTCATCTACAAATATTGCTGTCCTCGAGTCGAGGAATGAGATTCATCACATTGTTTTTTCACTGAGATTTAGCCAATTCTTCTTTTTGAAACATGAGCTTCAGAATGAGATCAAGTTAGAGCTGATAATTTCTTAGAAATTGAGCACTCGAAGCTCGAGGAAACTTACGAGTCTCTATCAAGGAGGAACTGGCTTTTCATGTTCTCGTAAATGTTATGATTTGAAATTATAAAGAACTAAGTCATTTTATTTATTGTATATCTATTAATAATTGTTTGACCCAACTCTAAAAACCTTGAGTCCCAAACTCTAAAGAGAACCAACAGGGTAAAAGAGAAGGATCCAATCCCAAGTGGTTGTGATTCTAATTTGGGGCTTATTCTTTTGTTTGCAGGTCTATGGAAATAATGTTGAGATTCAGGCTTTATCAGAAATGTACAACCGGCCTATACACATATATTCTTACAGCACAGGTGCTTTATATGCATATAATGATTTTTGAGTCGGAGCTTTCTATGTTATTTCTCTTGTTAGTCTGCCGATTAAATCACTATATGTGTGATGCAGAACCTATAAATATATTCCACGGAACTTACAATACCGACACGCCTCCAATACGGCTAAGCTACCACCACGGAAATCACTACAACTCTCTTGTTGATCCACGTAGGCTGACCATTGGTGCTGGGCTTGGATTTAGCTCCCTTCAAGGGGTAAGTGCATCTGTTTTAGAACATCCTTGGCGTCCAAAGTTCTCATCCATATTCTTATGCTTGCCACTTTTGGTGTTAATAATCTGACAGACGGACATTGATAAGGGTAAGGTAAAAGCAGCAATAAAAGCTCAACAGGATCAACAAATCGATAATGTAAGTAATGTAACATCTCTAAAGAATGAATAATAATCTCTACTCCAAAACTCATGTCAGATTTGTTCCTGTTGGTAGGCACTTCTTGCTGAGGGGCGCTTCTACTCCGATCTTGAGCTGACCGAGAAGGAAATAGAACGCATGGTGATGGAAGCTTCAAGGGCAGAGTATCTAGCCGATGACAAGTTCAAGCAACAAGTCGGTCCAAGGGAGTCCTCGACTTCTAGAGCTGAGCCCTCATCTTCTGCAGCAAGTGAGTGCTTACATTGCCACGCATTTGCTGAAAAGCGTAAGACAATTCTAGGAATTATTTGCAAGTAGCTGAACTTGTTTAACGTCGTTGACTTGTCAGGATCATCAGGAAGCGACGCCAGGCAGGAAGAAGGGCGCGATCAGGGGTCGGCCGGCTCAGTTCTGAGTGGCAGCATGCAGGTGCTGTTGTCTATGGGGTTTAGCTACCTGCAGGTGATCGAGGCATATAGCATTTTTGGTGACGATGTCGATTCCATGATCTGTTACCTAATAGAAATGAGCAGCAGCGGCAGAAATAAAGGCAAAGCAACGGAGAAATAAGAATCAGCAGAGCCTTAGTCAAGACTCTTTCATTCTCATTTACCAGCTTGTAGAATTTTGAACTCTCTCCATTTTATGTTACTTTTATATGAGAAATACTCGACTACAAAATTGGTATCTGTTTTCTTGCATGTTGAAGAGTCTTGTTCTTTGTTTTTTTAGTATGCTTCTATCGATTCATGTTGTGTGTGTTTGCTATTTGTCAAATTGGGTTTGGTTGCGTTTCGATCTCGTATATTATTTGATTGATATAGTATATGTTGGCATGTTGTGTTCTTTTTGGATATTGGTGAATTAAAATACAACGAGATTGAAATGTAATCTGTTTGGCTGCGATTGGAATCGGAATTGAGACTGGTTAGTTTGAATATCGATGAAGGAAATACTATGAGATTGGGATGTGAACGTTTCAATTGTTAGCATGAATGGTAAAATGTGATTTGATGCACCAACTTTGAGTAATATGTAAGAATAAAATATTATTATTAAAAGTTAAATTGAATGTTATGGGAGAATGGAGATGGGTTTAATCATTGTTGTACCAAGAAAATAGATGGTAATCATATATAGTCCTAAAAAGCGAAAATACTTCATTCGTCCCATTATAAATGTTCAATTATTTTTAGGTACGAAGATTAAGAAATGTGTAGAAAATAGATAAAATGGATTGATGAAAATTATTTAAATATTAAATATAGAGAAAATATATTGCTAAAAATGGAATTGAACATTGGGACATTCTATGATGGAAAATAGGACATTTGTAATGAGAGATAATTGGATGAAAGAGAAAACCCAAATCGAAATAAATTTTGAGATGAAATGACTAATATGCCCCTAGTAATAGGAAGAAGGAGAAAACTCAAATCGAAATAAATATTAGATTGAAATGACTAATATGCCCCTAGGCCGAGTTAACAAAAAAAAGGCGAGCAATCTGAATATAAGCGGCGAGTTGAGATAAACTATTCTCCACAAGAGTTTTGAGTTAGTTCTGCTGAAAAAAATAATTTAGGGCTCTCTCTCTCTACAGACGCAAGGAGGAGTGAGATAGAGCCTGAAACGATGTCGCAGAACGGGAAATTGATGCCCAATCTCGACGAGAAGACCACCAAAGTCCTCAACCTGACGGTGCTGCAGCGGATCGATCCATTCGTCGAGGAGATTCTCATCACCGCCGCCCACGTCACCTTCTACGAATTTAACATCGACACTAGCCAATGGGTACGCTGTCTCTATTCGTTAATCCAGCAGGAATTTAGCTGTTGAATTTGATAATTCGTTTAGGGGTTTTGTGTTGTTAATTTTGGGGATTGTGAATGTTGGTTGGCAGAGTCGGAAGGATGTGGAAGGTTCGCTTTTTGTCGTGAAAAGGTGAGGGCGTTCATTGCTTCACTTATCTCTTTTCTGTACTTCCTTTTTCTGATTTCGGGGGAGATTGATTTCTTAGGGTATTTGGAGAAAATTGTGGGATTTTTTATGTCGGCCGGGATATTTTGTGAGAAATTTGCATTACATTTCTGCGTGTGATTTGATATCTGGGGTTTTTGTTTGTTCAGGAATACCCAGCCAAGGTTCCAGTTTATAGTAATGAACAGACGGAATACTGGTTAGTTACTCATTTCCTTTCATTCTGTATAATTACTTGGGGTACTGATGGGGGTTTTGGCTCTTTCAAAAAGTATCTTTAGTCTTGCTTTTAGGTTGTATGCTTAGATAGCACTAAGCTTTTGGATGAATAATAAATTGGACTAATCTACTTGGTATGCCTATTTGGCTTTTCAGAATAAGAGCTCTCAATATCATGCTACACATAAGTGCTTGATAGATCTCTTCATTTACATGATCCAGTGGACCTATACAGTTCTGCTAAATAATCTTGTTAAAAACATCCAATTGTTTTAGGCATGTCATTGCTATCTTTGGATGTTAAATGTTTAAGGCCTGTCATTTCTGTTTCAAGCAGATAATCTAGTGGAGAATCTCTTGGGAGATTTCGAGTATGAAGTCCAGGTTCCGTATCTTTTGTATCGAAATGCTTCCCAAGAAGTGAATGGAATATGGTTTTACAATGCACGTGAATGTGAAGAGGTTGCAAATCTATTTAGCAGGTATTTGATCAAGTATTTGTTACTGTTTTTGTTTGCATCTATCTAACTGTTTATTTTTAGTTATATGGTAATTAAGGTCTATGGATTGTCTTATGATGATGTGTCGTCACTACCTTGGAGTTCAGTGGCACTGGGTCTCATGTGTGCACTTTCTTGATGGTATTGAAACAGTAGCTTATTTCCTGTACAATTGTTTGGATAGTGTAAAAAATGAGAAGATATTAGGTATTGATTTAGGAGCATGTTATTGTAAAATGCCATTTCAAGATTGTGGGCTCTTTACTATGGAAGGTTTGCTTTATATTTATGTTTGCATGAGAAATACATTCTGTGATGCTGATGCTTTTTGCATTAGTCAAGGCAAAGGTTTCTGGTCTCATGTTGGCATGTCGCGCATGATCCTCTGGCTGACTCTTTCGATCGTTTACATTTCAATAAATTTGATAGCAAAACAAAGCACGAGTCAAATGAACATTGCTGAAGCTTAGTTGTACATTTCAATAAATTTGATAGCAAAACAAAACACGAGTCAAATGAACATTGCTGAAGCTTAGTTGTATACTTGTAAAAACTACCTTTTCTTCATATTTGTCCCTTTTCAGACCATCCAGTGCTCTTGAGATCTTTTGTTTCGATAATAGCATAGAATTAATACTTTTTTAAGCAAAAAATCCATGTCTTTATCATCATCTTAATGCTCTGTTTCCTTTTTCTAGGATACTTAATGCATATTCCAAGGTGCCTACAAAGTCCAAAGTATCTTCTGTGAAAAGGTAATTATTTTCTATCTGTTTAATTCTTATTGACCATAGAGGTTCACTTCTGGTATTTTTGAGATTTGATTATCTTGGCTACATCATGATCAGTCTGACTGCTATTTCACAAGAATCAATCGTGCTGTTAGGTGTAGCTAATTAATTTCCACTCACAAATTATTTGGATTTCCATGCTAAAAATAGATATACTCCTTACCTAATTTTATTTATTTTCTTCTCAGTGAATTCGAAGAACTAGAAGCAGTTCCAACACTCGCTGTAATGGATGGTCCCTTAGAGCCAACATCTTCTATTGCTAATGCAACAGAGGTTTCTGATGATCCTTCTTTTATAAACTTCTTCAGTGTACGTTTTCTTTATCTTTTTAAATTCCTGATTGAGAATTAGGCAGAAGGTTAGACTTAAAGATCACCATTCTAAGCATATTTCCTTTTGCCATGTTTCTAACCGTGAAATTCTGTAGATCAATTAGTTAGTTAAGAGACAGATAGATGCACTTATCAATGAGATGTTTGAGTTAGAGAAAGGTGGAATACCCTGTTGTCGTGATTTCAAATTAGTCTCTTTAGAATATTTTTCCATTATTCTACTTCCTTTGGTCAACATAAGTTAGTATCAACAATCGCTCTGCAATGGTCCGAAAATGGGAGTTATAATTTTTTTTATCTACAATCAGGTAATGCAAATACAGTTGAGTCTTTCTGATGGTTAATTCTGCATATTATTACTTAAATGATTAATGTTCAAATTATTTATTCAGTTCCTGTATCAGTAGTGGTTTACCAAATGGTTATTGAAATGATCCATGTGTTGAAATGTATTGAGATAAACTTGATCATAGAAATTATAAATTTGCAGAATGCTATGAACATAGGAGCTGCTCCAAATACAGCAATTTCTGGACAGCCTTTCAACCCCTCTGCAACCGTTATTCCTTCATCCATTCCACAGAATGTTTCTCTGCCCACTTTGACAACTGCTCAGCCACCATCTAATTTATCTGCTTCTACACCTATAATGTCTATTCTTGAGAATACAGAACGTACTACAACACAGCGTTCAGCTGATCTGGTGAAACCATCGACATTTTTCAGCCCTCCTCCCACCTCTGCTGGACTGGTTATTCCTCCCGTGTCATCAGCAATGCCAACTGCACCTCCATTGAATCCTCCAGGAAATCTACAGAGACCTTATGGTGCACCATTACTCCAGCCATTTCCGCCACCAACACCCCCACCATCACTCACTCCAACTGCTCCTACACCAAATTATGGGCCACCTGTCAGCAGAGAAAAAGTTCGGGATGCACTTCAATTGCTTGTTCAGGTATGATATTACGATTCATGAAATCTCTTTTAATTTGCAAAATTCTTCCATGTGACTGAGCCCCTTGCTTCTAGATATTAGCACCCTTGTACATATATATCTTGTAGCAAATTCTTGCGGTATTGTCATCGAGACTATTGTTATGAGTAGTCTGCAGGCGAAGCTCTGTGCTTATAATGATCTTTGCTGAGACAAGTGCGTTTTAACTGTGCATGTATTTGTGCTCATAGGACAATCAATTCATCGACATGGTCTACCGAGCAATGCTTAGTGCAAACCAACAATCGTGATAAGTCCGGAGGTTGCTGCTCGAGTTTCCATTTCCTGCCTCAACTCTCAGTAGGAGGAAAATGTATAAGTCGCTGTTCATTATGTAGTTTTGCTACGAACCATAAATGTTCCTATGCAGTCCTTGTATAGAGTTTGCATTAATTCATAGTTGGTTTTACATTTTGCCATTTCCTTGATATATATCATCTTGTTTCCACATTTTGGTTATTACCTTTGTTAGCTCCGGAAAATCATTTTCGACTAAAAGTCATAAATTTCACGTACTTTCAAAACCTTAAAAATAGAGATGTTTGGACCATTTGGCGTTCGTAAGATTTTCAGCAAAATGAAAGTTAATTTCAATCTCATTTAAACAGAATAGCAGAAAAAAATATCTGCTCCATCCACATCTAAACAAAAATATTCAGCATACAATTACATGGGAGCTCCTGATTCCGTTGAGTACGATGGCGGTCTAAACAAAATTTTTTCTACATTAGTCTATCCCCTAAAACAAACGATTGAGGGACGAATTAACGAGAGATGTGAAACATGCTGAATTGCTTAAAGATGTGAACGAGTGAGCAGGCGCTGCAGGTCCATCCGAGATCTATGCTGCGTTAATCAAACTACGGAAGGGGGGCTGCCGGGACTAACCAAATTCTTTGTGAGAGAACAGTTAAGCTGTCTTCACTTTGCGGGAGGTGGGGCGACGAAATAGACTGATCAGATCATCAAGACCCTGCGGGAATACGGATTCAAATTGAGACTCCAATTCTAAACATACATAGCTGACATGATATGCAAACAAAATTAGTTAAAGCCATTGTTTTCATTTTAACATGTCACATTTGAGGCCTTATTTGTATCAGATGTCTTCCTTTATAAAAGATATATGAAGTGTGGGTGGAAAATGACGAGGCTGACTTACCCTTGTAGTTATAACCAAAAAACTAAATAGAGTAATAAGATAAGACCCGAGAACCAGCAGCAAAAGTAAGTCGAAAGTCACACTTGCGACCTGCAACAAAAGGAGAGTAGTTATTGTCTGTTGATTTCACACAAAAAGGAAAGAATTCCTCTGGACAAGGTAAAATATAATGCAGGGACTGGGACCATTGCATATAAAGTGAACTAGGATGCCAATCATGCCATTCACACAACACGACCATAAAGGCTATGTTTGACTTAGGGTAGGGTAGAAATTCCCGATAAATAAGGCAAAGCCCGCTGACCGTTAATTTCAGAAATTACCCTACTATCAACTTACCTCAAAAAAATATCCATATACTATCAATAATATCCCGATAATTACCCTACGTTCAATTTTTTATCCTAATCTAACCTCCTATTTAATAGTGCAAAGCCCGCTGAACGTTAATTTCAGAAATTAAAGGTTCTATGTTGATGCCACATCAGCAGTCAGTAGAAATTAACAGCTCCATAGTGAAAATAGCGGAGGTTATATTAGAAAAAAAATTCAAAAGTACTTGTATTATTGGATACTATTGATAGTATAAGATATTTTCTGTGATACGTTTTTGGGTTATTTTGGATAATTTAGCCTAAAACCAATTACCATCAAAGTTAGGACATATAGAATGGCAACCGATGTTCTTTTGCTCGCGACATAACCTCGAAAGAGAATAGCTAAACAAGAATATAGAAAAGATAGTTCCAAAGCGGCGCCTCTGAAGTTTTTATCAGATATTTATTCTGGATATGAAAGAGCAAGTGAGATTCAGAATTTCAGATTGTACCTGATAGATATGTAATCTGCCGCTTGTTGAGTCATAAAAAGTGAACATCCCATCAAGTACTTCGTGTTGCACTCTCACCTCAGCAGTGTGATCTTCTAATTCCTGTGGGTGAAAAATCTCACCAGTTAAAAGTGGATAAAAAATAATAATGATCACAGACATGAGATCATTTTCAGAATCCTATGAGAACGATACTAACAAACTACAATTTGGGAAGGAATATCATATGGAACAATGTAACTATGAACTGTTTTTTGAAATAGGAGAAATATACACCACCGGTTCTGATTAGTTAATGAAACAGATCTGATTAGCAACATTACTTAATCACTAGGTCTTAATAACTTATGAATAGGAAATCTTTTTCCAGATAGTATAAAATTAATTGAAAATACAGCCCCTTATAAGAAAATAGAGTGAACAAAAATTAGACCAGAGATATACCTTTTTCAGTGCCATGATAAGAGGATCATTCTTGGAAAGAAATGGAGCCACTCGGGGTGTCGTTGACAAAAATTGTAACCATGAATGTATATAAGAAGGATTTACAGATAAGCTACTATCATCTGCAAATATATCAATGTTTTTTCCCTCCTGGCCATAAATATGCCTCTGTTTATGAGAAAGAAACTTTAATTAGAAAATTGAGAATATAGTATAATTGCCACCATAGAGAAAAAATAGAATTCAAGCAAACACTAGCTACGAGGTCTTACTGCGAGACTTTCAGCAACTAATTTTGTACTTCTAGTTATTGAATCTTCATCAACAAAATGCCTGCAGAGGTGACCAGGGTTGACTAAAGAAAGATTCATACAGGAAAGAGAAGAAAGGAGTTCCAAATTCAAAGACAAAAAATAAGCGATTCTATTTCCTCGAGTTACAACCTGCTATCTGACAGACCTCCAGCACTTTCTAGAAAATCAGGTGCGACAGAAAGCTCGGACAGTGTTGCGGCAGTAACTCTCAGCCTCGAAAATTGTTCGTGCTCCCATGCAACCTAGAATTTTAAACAGCTTGAACATATAAAACCTAGAAAGTTGATGAATAGAGAACAATGAAACAGATCAAAGAAATATATTTGTTTTCATATTTTAAAGATGAAAGACGAGCCTCTTGTGTCATATTGCTTACTGAAACAAACAGTTTAACTCATAAGAAAGCACAAAACAACTAATGTTGACCCACCACATAAAACCCACAGTTCACATGTACTATGTTAACACATGTTGCTTACTGAAACAAAACAGTTTAACTCATACGAAAGCACAAAACAACTAATGTTGACCCACCACATAAAACCCACAGTTCACATGTACTATGTTAACAGAGAGAAATGCTTTTACTCTTATCTTTCTCAATCTCATGTCAATAGTTATACCAACAAGACACTGTTGGTTGGTTTTTTATTTAGGTACTGGCCAACCAATGGCACTTGAATATACATCTTTGCAGGAAAAATAAGTGGGGGTAAATGAACTCAATCCATTTTGTTCCAGAACTTTCATGATATATTTTCAAGAATAGAACTTTTGTGATGTATTAATGCTTCATTAGATATAGACATTTTATCTTTGCACCAAATAAGTCCCACTTTTACCTAGAAATAGAATAACCACAAGTTTAAGAGATAAGAGTAGGCAATTCAGAAGTATGGTCAATTTTGTATGAAGGCTATACTCCAAAATACAATGTTATCCCATCTATAGACAACTATAAATTCAGAAGTCCTTCAAGTATAAGCATTGGAAAAATAAAGTTCTAAAGGTGCAAGTGAAATGATCAGCCATACATATGGAAATTTCAAGAATCCTCAAGCAACCATGAAAAAAGGATAAAAGCATACTTTATCTTAGAATACTACAAACTAATTGTTAGATCATTGTCCAAATAAACAAAAGGGTAGTCAAATAGAATTCACATATATAACATTTTCAGCACTTTAAATATGTCGAGGAATTACTCCATTAATGAAATTCTAAGGTGAACTAGAAGATAAGCCAAATTTTAAATCTCACATTCTGGATCTGATGTTACCTACCCGAGGATTAGAAATGTTAATCTTCTTGTGCTTCAGCCCAACTTTAAGCCCAAGTTCTTCAGACACACTAGAGAAACCCTGCAACAATGCATTTGTAAATACTGCAGGAATCACTTGAGCAAAGAACAACTGTCTGAAGACAATCACGTCTTTTTTCACAAAAGACCTCTTAGGGCTTACCTCAAAGATTTGTTTGATGTAGACATTGTCTGGAGGCTTAGACACATGGATCCATAACTCATCACGGATAGAACCAATGCTATTCAAGCAAATAGAATAATCAATAGTCTCACGCAAGCGTTGATCCAAACTATGAAGCCACTATAACAGAAAGGGAAAATGTCAGAATATTATAACAATGATCCAAGTATATAAAAAGGGAAAATTTCCTTTGAAAGAATAAGCACCTTATGTGTCCCATTGTAGTTATAAGGCCCTCCAGATGTCAGCGCAAAGAGTATATTATACCTTCCTCTTGTCTTAGGATTTGAATATAAAATTGAAAACAATCTAGCTACTTCTAGGAGTGCCACAACACCACTTCCATTGCTGTCACTTCCGACAGATAATCCCTGTTAGCATTGAGATGCATAAGATGCTGGGCTGCCAACAATAATTAGATTTAGGTAGGAAAGAGATTTACTGGTGCAGCCCCAAATGTATCATATGATGCCACAACAGCTATGGTAGGAAGTTGATTTGAATCTCCATCAGCTCTCAGTCCCGGCAGCCAACCCTGAAAAAGTAAAATATTTGAAAAACTTACAAATAAGTTGAAGTCATAGAGGTAGATGAGCTCAATGACACATCAAAGTAGCCACCAAATTCACTAAATAATGTGAACTTTTTAACATAATATTACCGTAGATACCCCAATAGAAAATAGAAGGCAAAACTAGAACCTGAATATTTGCTATAGTTGGAGACACAATTTTCTTAGGTTCAGGGGCAGCAACAACAAGCTTGTATCTGAAACATTTTAGTAAAGGAATCAGCTACAATAAGATTATTTGAGAAGGACTCCCAAACAAATATATCAACTAACCCGCCAGTTGTGGCAGTAGCCAGCTGACCAGTAGCATCATTCTTCTTGACATCAGCAAGGACAGCACTGACATGGTCGTCCTCAAAACCGAAGTACACAGGATACTGTAAATGATAATTATAATCAGGTGACAAACAGTAAAAGCTAATTTCTGAAAATGAGAAATTAATTTATACAATCATATGATCAACTAGAAAATAAGCCATGAACATGTTAGCCAGAAGCTAAGCATATGATGGACAACATCATCGCTTTTCAGATACAAATTCTGTTGTGTGCACAGACTAGACCAGACCAAGACTTCATTTCCTTCTACTGAATGAAGAAGTTGGGAGTAAAAAAATAACGAATTTGATCAAATAAACATAGGGTTCATAAGTACGTCAAATACTAGCTTTTCAAAGGAATAACCTATTTCACTCACAGGGATGTTTGCATGTAAAAGCAACCGTTCCAGTTCAAGCAACACTTTCTTGATGCCTACTGAAGAATCATGACCTGCTTCGTCCTTGCTATCTATGTTTTGTGGATTGAAAACCTGGGGAAGTAGAAGCAATAAACCACCTAATGGCTTCTTCTCCTCGATATATTCTGCGATGATGAGGTGCGAACAAAGGAATAGGTAAGTAGGTAACTATCGTATGATATGAAAAGAATAAACTGGAGAAGTAAACCAAAATAATACATTGTTGGTGAGGATTTTGAGAAGCACAACCAACACTAAAGCATATGTCTTAATGATTATCCATTTACACTGCTAAAAAATGGGATATCCGCCATTTAGGATTTGAAGAATTTAAGTAGATTTAGTAAAGTATGAAAAACAATATAGCTGAGCAAAACGAATTTAACTCGATTACTACTTTATGTAAAAACTAACACCCAGACCCTCCAGCTTTTCTGGAAAACACGAAAAAACGAACCTCCTTTCCCACTTGATTTCAAGTATTCAATCAACTTAATTATCCAAAACAAACAAACACATACAATAATTCGGAACTTCGTAACCTAGAGAATCAGTATAAACTGCTTTAAAATAAAAAGAAAAATAAGTAGAACGAAATGAAGGAAATTAGCGACCTTTGATGAAAGTGAGATTCAAGTCGCGGACGGGGAGTATAAGGACGGTGCGGGAGAGATCGGCAGCTGCACCGGCGACGGCGGAGGATGAGAAGAGAGAAGAGGCGGCGTGGTGGTTGAGGGCGGCTAGTCTGGATCCAAACGGCACGCCGGCCAGATCGTACTGCACGAGGCGGTATACATCTACGACGGCGACGGCGTCGCAGAGCTCGACGCACGCCATCACTATAATCAGCAGCGCAATCGCCGACGAGTACACCGGCTCCACCAACGCCGACTGAGATTTCGCCATTGGTAGAGGTTTTGGAGCTTTGATCTGAAAAGAGTGTGGAGTCTCAAGTCTAAATAGTCTATATATGTGTGTGAGAGATTTTTAATATTGATAGTCTTAATTATACGAGCACTCATTAGTCATTAGTATCATGTAATTTATTATCAGTAATCAATTTTACTGCTGTAGTTTGTTAAATAACTACTAATTAATTTTGGAGTTACTTTTTTAAGTTCTCTGCTGATGATAATTATGAAAAAATTACAGTATCAAAAATATTTATTCTTTTGCAATATTGCAAAATTAGATAAAATAATGTAACAATCATATACCAGAGGCGAGGGTGAAGGCCTGATCCAAACAATAATAAAATTACACATGTATCATTAAATTTAATTCGAATAAAAAATACCTAGAATTTCGACCCTTCATACAGTCTAAGTGAACATAAAGATACGAAATAAAACCAATTATACAAGAGAAAACACAAGTCAGTCAATAAGTTGAAGAAAATTACTGTATCTTTTATAGGGATCTCAATTTTTTGGATCCGACGGATCTGGATCTGGATCTCAGTTTTGAAAACGGATCTGGATCTGAATCTTGAAATTTTAGATCCGGATCCGGCCCAGATCCGACCCGTGGATCCGTTTTATTTTATATATATTTTTTATATTTTATATTTAGTTTACTAATAATACTAACTAAATTAAAAATAATAAATAAATTATATTCAAAAGAATAAAAACTAAAAGTAATTAGATAAAAATATTTTGTGTTATATTTTTCATGATGGAAATTAAGTGTTGTTGATTTTGTGAAATTTTTTTAATTTAATTTAAAAATAGTAGATCCATGGATCTGGACCCGTGGACCCGCGGATCTGGATCTGGATCCAAAATTTTCAGATCCACGGATCTGGATCTGAATCTGGATCTAGTATATGAAAACGGATCTGGATCTAGTATTGGCCAGACCCGGTCCAGATCCGGCCCGTTGCCATCCCTAATCTTTTACAACCAAACCTACTTGTGAAAAAAAGACCATTTTCTGTTGGCAAAAATAAGATAATACAACAAAAGATCGATGAAACCAATCTAAGAAGCGACTCATATAAGCGTCTTTATATACATACGTACATCTACTTCATACTGCAAGAATCCACCCCCATTTCACAATGGTGAATCTGCATGATCCAGATGGCTGTGGAGCCAACATGAGAGCAAAAACTTGAGCTTCACAAAGAATTCCGATATCTGACCTAACAAGGAAGACGTTCCATGATTCGTCTGATTCTACTCGATATCTACTGCTAAACTTGGCCATCTCCATCATCAGTCCTCACAATAGTTTGAGTCGTTCTAGCATCATTACTAAAAGGAGAGGGCGTCAAGAAGTCCACATCAATTGTCCATGGATAAGTCCTCGTTTTACAGCATACGGCGTGGAAGGTTTACAAATGTAGGCTAAGTATGATGCAGGGAAAGCAGTTATAGTTAATTCACCTGCTAGCTGAGAACGAACCAACTCCTTGAACTAACAGAAGTGATGCGTGAAATTCCATGAGTTCAGTCACTTGATCCATCTGCAGCGTCGGGAAAGATAAGCTGAAGGTCTTCATTGTCTCGATAGACTTGTACCAATGCAGCTGCCTTATATGCAAACAGGCCGACCATAGCTGGCACTAGCTGTGAGACAACGAGAATAAGTCTTCAACAATGACAAATGCTCAAGAATTTCCTTATTTAGAGCTCACTCAACTAGGTTTAGCAAATCAAAACTATCAAATGTCGTGATACAATCATAAGAATTACCTGAAAGTCAAAAATGTCGTGGGTGAAATGTTGGGACAGTTCCCACAGACCGTATATTGCAGCAGGGATAACGAGCCTTGGGGATGAAAGGGCAAGACCTGCACCCTTTAGAGTTTTCTCCAATGAATCTTGCAGGTCCTCACTTCTTATCCCAATTCTGATATGATACAATCACTAGTTAGCACAGAGGACGGAATAAACAGAATTAATCGGTAGGTGGAAAAGGCCACACTACTTTTTTGGCTTCTTTTTTCTGAAAATTTCTGGAACCATTTCCCTTGATATGTTGTCTGCCTGTTTGCATAGTAGTTGAAAGTACAAGCAACTGCAGGAACAAAATTACCAAAAGTATCAATTTATCATGTGAGCATTAATATGAAGAACACAATAGGTACTGTTCAACATTTAATGCTCCTCTAGGTAGATATCTCTGAGTTACAAGTCTAAGAGCTTACACAAATAACGAAGATGATAAATCACAAGGGAAACGTACCCAAAGCACACAAGAATCATCAACTATTTATTCGGACTAACAAATGTTTACAAGAGTTACCTGAAAAGAACTCCAGTTGCATAGCTCACAGCAGCCTGAGCAACACATGAAGAGGTGACTTTGTTTTGAGATTTTCAAGGACTTTTATGTTAGATGTCAAAACTGACTTTCAACGAGAAAAATAGAGAAAAGAAAAGGGAGTATAAAGTGGGAATCATAAAACAAACATCGAATCAGGTCTCAAAACAAAGGCTGAGGTTGTGAAAGAAACCCTCGTGAATATCTAGAATGTCATTTACTCCCTCCGTCCCAACAAACTTGATCAATATTCCTTTTTGGGCTATCCCAACTAAGTTGATCAATTTCCTTATATGGAATAAATATAAGCAAAGAAACATCTAATCACTTATTCACTTTATTACCAAACACACTTAAAACACTAGTTTCTTAAATCTTGTGCCGAAAAGAAGTTGATCAACTTAGCTGGAACGGAAGGTGCATTTCAGAGCAGAAAAGCTTTTTCTTGTTTTCCAAAAAAAAACAGGTCTGGAGCTCATGGAAACATGTAGTTACCTGGACTGATAAAGTTACGAGACAGTATCCACTACATGCAGTTCCAATGGCCACAGTCAAAAGAAGCAGCTCCCTCTTCAGCTGCACTCAAAATGGCAAGCATCCACATATTACTACATTGGAGAAATCCTATGGAGCTCCCTCCGTTGAATGCTATATATGAGTGTATATTTCTTAAGACCTATAAGATTGTTTTGTCACACTCCATGACGTTGTAGTTATTACAAGATTCGACTAACACCTAGAAAAGGTACAGATTCAGCTACATGAAACAGGTAATCAAAATTATCTAAGTTTATCATTTTCCCAGCATAATTTACCAAGATTTAATCGGTGCAATGCTTAAAGCTATCAGTACAGTTTAGACAAATAGAAACTAGTGGAGGCGATCACTAGAGTTTCAGAGTTCGTACAGCTTCATATCTGAGAAAATTCAGTCTTTTCCTTTTCTCACTGCCGTCTGCTACTTCCTAACATCATCATCAGCAGCAGTGCAAACAGAGTCAGGGTAATCATCTTAACAGAAAACAAGAATTGCTCGTTGCACAAATAAACCAGATAGTAAAAGTCAATGCACTTTAGTATACAACCTTCATGGTCATTTTCTTATTCATTGGTGCTGAGTCAACGTCTCCCAACAGCCATTCACTTGTTTTCTTCAATTTCAGAAACCCGCCTTCACTTTCCTGCCCAAAAATTGAAATTGTTGGTAAAGCAAATATAGAGCATTATAAGAAATGGAGCTTGAGGCACAAGTAAAATTAGTAGTATTTTAATTGAAGCCTAATTCGTTCAAGAAAACTCAAGGATATATACAGCTGCTAGTAGACCAATCATCACAAAATGCTCACATAAAACATATTGCATCAACGCAAATGCAGCCACAATGCAAACCAACACAGATATATGCCCACTACAGTAATAAACAAAAGGAAAGCAGAAAATTATTGAAAAATTGAAGAGACAAAATGTAGTATACCTCTTCCAAAGCCTGTTCGGCATTGAAGTTCTTATTATCAGAAACATCCTCGAAATTTCTAGAATTTTCGTTGGCACCCCTTAACCAAAGTTCATCGCAGATTCTCGCAATAATATCTCCATCCGATTTCCTCTCTCTGAAGAAAGCTTGCAAGACATCATCTCCGCCCAATTCATCCACTTCCACTATCAAAACAATAACAAATAATTATCATTCACATTTAATTAGGTGATAGTAAAATTTCCCCCCAAAAAATATACTTAAACTAAAAAGTGGGGGCAATTACCAGGAGGAGTCGAAGATTTGAGGCTGGAGAAAACGGCCGGTATTCTGGAGAAGAAGCGACGACGCTTTACGCAGTGAATACGTGAATGATTTGGGAGAAATCCAGTTGCTGAAAGGGAATTCATTGTTTATTTGTTTATTCTTTTTCTTGTTCCTTGATTTGTGCAGCTACTCAGATTGAAGAGTGCAGCCAACAGTTACAGGATAGGCTGATGAGAAATTGATGATGCCACAGTGAAGAAGCCTTTTAA
Source organism: Salvia miltiorrhiza (assembly GCF_028751815.1). Lineage (NCBI taxonomy): Eukaryota > Viridiplantae > Streptophyta > Magnoliopsida > Lamiales > Lamiaceae > Salvia > Salvia miltiorrhiza. The sequence continues at coordinate 33,770,868 of NC_080387.1, forward strand.
ATGACGGATTTGCCCATCCAATTAAACGATTTTTATTTTATCCCACACGCAATTTTCATAATTTTTAAATGCGCGAAACTGATTTTTCTACTTAACAAAGTATGAGATTTTGTTTCAACTATCAATACTCTATATAATTTTTTATTAAAATTCGCATTCCAAACATGAAACATCTATGTATATTTATGGTATTATAAATTAAAGCCTTATCATTAATTTGAGGTCATATGTGATATCTCTATTCTTTATTTTAAGGTGGTCTTGGGTACACTCGAATGTACCGTACATTCGGGTTGACCCGTACCCAAATCCTGACCTGTATCCTAATTCAAATTCGCATTCTGACTCAAATCATATAACTGACACTATTCGATTATACAAATAACACTGCCTATAATTGACACTATTCTGTTATACAAATGATATTGCGTATAAATGACGTTATAACATTGTAAATGACACTGTGTATAATTGACATTGTTCAGAAATATAAATGACACTTCCTGTCATTGACACTATAACATTGTAAATGACACTGTTTATAATTGACACTATTCATAAATATAAATGGTACTTCCTGTAATTGACGCTATTATATATATTTAGAAATTTTTGTAGTTAAAAAATTTATACATATATAAAACTAATTATTAGACCATTGATGAGGACAATATTATGCACATCTCATTGGGCCAAATTTAGTGAATAAAAGATATGAATGACGACAAGGAGTTCAACTTGATGATAGGAAGCTATCAAATAAGAAAGGCAATACACTTGTGTCAACCTTGATGACAGCCCTGCCAGGGTCAGCATCGATCAATCAGCTTTGGTCAAAGTCAACACTGGTCAACTCTACCAAAGCAGTATTGACTGGTCAACTCTCTCATAGTCAGCGCTGACGACTTAGCCCCAACCGCTTAGCGCTGCCCACACATGACAGTTTAGCTCCGAAAATAGGAATATTGTTATGAGGCTTTGGCCCCAACTGATTAAATGAATGAGCCTTTAAAATTAGGGTTTATTTGTATATTATAAATAACATCTTCACTTGTAAGCTAGGGAGACTCTCTCTCTCTTTCCACAAGCAGAAAACTTGTAAATGTAAACTCTCTTAAATATAATTAATTTCTCTGGCGACCTCTCGTGGATGTAGATCATCTGATCAAACCACGTAAAATCCTCGCATTATTTATCGTTTTATTTAGGGTGTTAATTATTGCTTCGCCAAATATAATATTAACCAATTTCTAAGCTCATTGCCAAGTTCAGTCTCAAATAAATAAATAATACTTCCTCTGTCCCATTAAAAATTACTTATATTTTATTTTGGGTCATCTCCTATAAGTGACCTGTTTTCATAAATGAAAAATTTTTACTCTTAAAAAAAATGTATGTCCTACCATTTTTAACAAATTGACATTTTCGCCTTAATTCTCGTGCGGAAAAGTTTTAAGTTATTTATAATAGAACGAGGGGGGGTACAATTTTTTTAAAAATCGTATCACTCTTCCTTAGACATCTTTTTATGGACGGAGAGAGTAAAATATGCTGCTCCCAAAAGGAATGTTCAAATGATGCCAACTACATTTTGTAAGCAACGATTTCTAAAGTTCAAACTTGAATACTTACCTTAGCAAATCAAATAAAAATTAAAAGCATGCATTAGCTCGGGTCGTACATATTTAACTGTCATCATGCAAATGCTCGCACAACAAATAACATAAATAAAAAACTTGTCGCACGAAATGTTTTGGGGTTTAAATTAATTTCATCGAAGTCAGCATCGATCCTATATAAGCCCCACACTCTTCCACATTCAAAATCAAACCCAATCCACAAACATTGCCGCTCCAAATCAAAACTATATAATCTTTTTATTAAGCTTAAGATTAAGTGTGTGTGAATTAAAAGTAGAGAAAGTTTATGGTTATGTCTAGTTTTGGTTATTCTTCCATTTACTCGGAGTCCGCTCCCCTCGCCGGCATCCACCCCGATATCATCCAATCCCACATCTTGAGCAGGCTTGACGGCCCCACTCTCGCCACCGCCACCTGCACCTCCGCCGCACTCCTCTCCATGTGCAGCGCCGATCGCCTCTGGAGGGACATCTGCACCTCCACCTGGCCCTCCACCGCCGCCTTCCCCTCCGGACACCGCTCGCTCTACTCCGATGCCTTCCCCGCCTCCCGCCCCGTCCCCTCCGCCGCGCCGGCGGACACACCGGAATTGATCTCCGCCGTGGATATCTACTACGACGGCGCACCTCTGTACTCGAAGGTTTTCGCGACGGAGGCGCGTTCGGCGTGGTTCCTGAGCACGCCGCTCCGGCTGGAGCTCTTGGGAGGAAAGGAGACCGTGGCGCTTCCCACGGAGCCGGACGGCGGCGGCGGCGAGGCTCCGTGCGCCTCACGCGCCGCGGAGCGGCTCGGTGTGAGCTGGATTGTGATCGACCCGGCGCGGGGGCGGGCGGTGAACGTGGCGGGCCGGGCGGCGGTGGAGGCGGGGCGGGACTGGTTGAGCGGCGACATACAGCTGCGGTACGCCTCCGTGGCGGAGGACGGCGAGATGGTGTGGTGCTCGGTGGCGGTGACGTGCGGCGGGAAGGAAGGGGGCCGGCTGCGCGTGAAGGAGGTGAGCATGCGGGTGGAGGATTTAGAGGGGAGGCTTCTGAGTGGGGCGGAGTGCTTGAGAGTGTTGGGGGCGGCGATGGAGGGGGGAAGGCGGAGGAGCGACGGAGTGGTAGAGAGAGAGAGTTATCAGAGGTTTTTGAGGGTGAGGAGACGGTGTAGAGAGAAAAACCAGAGCAGAGAAAGGGGGTTGGACATGGCCTGCGCCGCCACCGGAATTTCTATTTTCTTTGCATTTTTCTTATTTTTTTTGTTGAGATAGATCATAAAATCAGTGTGTAATTGTATGAATGTGTGGACGTGAGTTCTAATTAAAACATAACTTCTTTTCTTTTTTCACTTGAAGGCGGAGAAGGAATGAAATTTAAATCATAATACTAGAATTTATAAATAAGAGTTTGCACAGCTTTAAATCTCTTTTTTAAGACAACTAAAATTTAAAGATGTTAGATAATTAGTTGCTGGACTGGTTGTTATGACAGTTATGGATAATCGGCGGAAAAAATCCCCAAACATGATAAATATCTGTTTCATTTTGGAATTATTAGAGCATAATAAATCAAATGAATCAACGATCACGCATTAAATTGTATTTCTTGGAATTTTTTCTCTACTACACATTGCCATGCAGAGTATGTATTCTTTTTTATTTGATAAATTACACAAATAAACAAGGAAATTTAACGACCGCACAAGACCTCAAGTTTTGAGCATTAATTAATCACTTACCACTAAATCAAAAAATATGTTTTCTTCTTCTTCTTTTAGTTATATGATGTTTTGGATAGCTATTATTTTATTCTAAATACATTTCAAGTCTAGCTTATTAAATTGTGACTTATTTATTATGAAGACATTTAATTTGATGGATAAGATATAGTATAAAATTAATAGAAATTAAAGGACATGATTAATCTAACTTTTAGAGTATTAAATAATCATTTAATTGAATGATAGAATAACACAAACTAAATATTTAATTAAATTAAATTATTTTATTAATCATACTTTATTACTAAGCTAAACGTTTTCTTAGTAGATATATGATATTGTTTTAAAAATGATTACATGCATAAAAAATAATTCATTTTTAAAAGAAAATGCATTTGAGGGTATTTGAGAGAGGGAAAAAAAAATACTGTCAAGATCAGGAAAGAAGAAATATGTGTAGTAACCTGTTAAGTTTGCTTTAAGAAAATCCCATTCTAGGTGTAGATATTTTGAGAGAGGTAGCATAAAATTGAGCCACTAATTCAAGATATTGGATCAAACCCTATCTGTATCATTCACCACTAATTCAAGATATAATAATAATAATAATAATAATAATAATAATAATAATAATAATAATAATAATAATAATAATAATAATAATAATAATAATAAACTCTATCAAATTTGGAATTAATTATTTTTATATTGAATTCAAATTTGGAAGAACACGAATATTAGTATGAAATTTGTGTTCTTCTCGAATCTTCCAAGACTATCTTTTTATTAATACAAGTACCAATGATACAATTAATTTGACGGGACTCGACTATTACCTAAAAATGACTAATTAATTATAAAGTTAGAGAAAGCGAATAACTATATGTTAGCTATGACTTAGAGCATTGGCAACGCAGCTCCTCGAGCATTACTCGAGTAAGGCAATTTCTTTGTGTATGGCGTTGTAATGGCTGTTTCCTCGAGCATTACTCGAGTGCTCGGGTAGCACTCGAGTGGCGCGTGATGTGCACGCGCCTCAAATAAAAAAAAATTATTTTAATTTTCAATGGCTGTTTTTTTTTGTTTTTTTTTTTATTTTATTAAAGTTTTATGTAATATTTAGGATTTTATAATTAATGCAATTTAAATTTGAAATAAATTGTGTTATTTAAATTTGAGCAATTAAATTTAAATGAAAAACATAAAATCAAAACTAATGTTATCAAGTAACCCCAATGCAGCACTACCTACTCAATAACACAACCACTATCAAGTAGGCTATCAAGTAACCCCATTGCGGATGCTCTTAGTAGTATAGGGGTGTTTATCAGCAAATGTAACTTTCGAACTTTATGATCGAAATTAGGCTTCCTGCATGCGTACCTTTTTACACTTTGCCTAAATTGGTCCCAAATGATAGCTAGGTACTTTAGTTGCGTTAAAATTAACTTCATTTAATTATGGTCAAGGTATAAATTTACGTATATACTCGAATTTTTCTCAATACAAAAGTTCATATAACAATAATAATAAATGGATATATGCTAATGAGGTCTAATAAAGGTGGCAAAGCTGAGGCACTAGAGACTCTTTTTTGTGAGAGGTCTTAAATTCAATCTTACGTGCGTGTGTCTGCTTGCGATGTAATTTTCCTATTTTTGTGTGGATAGTGTTTCCACCTTTAATTGTGTGGATAGTGGTTCCTCATGCGTGCGATTATTTTCCCACTTTTGTCTAGTGTGGAGGTCCCAATGCATATTTTTTCATTTTTATGTGGTGTAGAGGTCCCGTCTGTATGCAGGTTGCTTATTTGATTATATTTAGATACCTCTTGTAATTATAATTAAAAAAAATGTATATATATATATATAGGGTTAAGTACCAAATACCCCCCAACGTTGGGGCCCCTATCGCGTATAGGACCCTATAGTCAGGGTATGTGCTGTTTACTACCCCAACGTGGCTAAACCTAAGCAAATCCCTCCCCCCCCCAACGTGGCTAAACCTAAGCAAATCCCCCCTACGTTAAGTCACCGTTGGGGGGGGGTATTTGGTACTTAATACCCAACGTTGGGGGGGGATTTGCTTAGGTTTAGCCACGTTGAGGTAGTAAACAGCACATACCCTGACTATAGGGTCCTATACGCGATAGGGGCCCCAACGTTGGAGGGTATTTGGTACTTAACCCATATATATATATAGGTGAACTCCATTGATATTGCTATTTTTCGTGAGATCATGAGTACAATGAATAAGTCAGTATATAGTGTTGAACAATGTAGAATGTACTGATAAATAACGATATTAAAAAAATTGGTAAAATTTTCGGTCCCTCCAAAATTCGAATCCTGGTTAAAAAATTCGTTTTCTAGGTAAATATTAGTCATAGAATACATGAAATCAACATTCATAAATTAATTTAAGATCTCACCACATATAATATGAGGGATCTTATTGGAGCACTCCCCTATATATATATATATGTGTGTGTGTGTGTGTGTGTGTGTGTGTGTATATATATATGAATTTTCCTCAACCATGAGCTTACACTAATATCATGTGAATTTATTGTAATTTGTTACTATTATCCTTTAGGTAAGTAGTTTATTGATTAGTGATGGCTAGTTCTTAAAATCATATATACTTTAATCTTAAAGTGTGTTTTATTTGGTTGTAAATTTATCATTAAATTTTTTTTTAAAAAAATAGCATTGAAGATGAAATTAATCTAACAGCAAATTTCTAAAGAAAACATGAAAATTTTGTGAAAGCTTGATGACACAATAAAGAGATAAAAACATAAGAAAATTAATAACACCATCAAAAAAATTTATGTGGTTTGATCGTAAAGATCTACACCCACTTAAGGTTATCAAAAAAGATTCACTATCCATGACTAGAAATTACAATTACAAGATTGCGCGAAGTATAAAGGATGACCTCGTAGTTTTACACATGAGAGTCCTATGTATAGGTTACAAAATAAACCTAGCCCTAAAACCTATTAATCAAGGTAATTGGGCCCAAATCTCGTTACAATAATTTTTGTCTTGGAGTAGATTATCCAGCTTGGCAAAGGTGATATCCAAAGCTAGCATAGCTGAGCGCCAAGGCTGGCGATAAGCGAGGCTGAACCGTCAAAGTTAGTGCTCAACATAGTTGAAGTGTTAAGGTTGAGATGGTGCTAAGTTGTCAAGATTGACGCTTGATATAGCTGGAATGCCAAGGTTGAAGTGGAGCTGAGCTGTCAAGGCTGGCGCTTGACATAGTTGGAGTGCCAAGGTTGAGGCGGAGCTGAGTTGTCAAGGTTGACTCTCGACATAGCTAAAGTGCTAAGGTTGAGGTGGAGATGAGCTGTCAAGATTAGCTCTTGACATAGCTGACTTGCCAAGGCTGAGGTGAAGCTGTAGTGCCAAGGCTGAGGTTGAGCTGAGCTCCAAGATTGACGATTGACATAGCTGAAGTGTCAAGGCTGAGATGGAGCTGAGCTCCAAGGCTGGTGGGAAAGAAAACTCCTTTTTGTCTTATCATTTCGTCTTTTGACCGAATGCTATCCCCTAGACTTGACCCGAAGAGAAGACCATAATATCATTCGCATCAAAAAGAAGAGAAAATTTTATCAAACTTTAGTGGTCTCCACTCTAGTGAAAAATATATAGTATGAAAATATTATGAAGAGAGAGAGAGAGAAAACGAAAAAAATAGAGAGACGAGTTAAATTGTATTCCTCAGTCCCACTATAAATGGTATAAAACTTTTGAGCATGCAAATTAAGGAAAATATGTAAATTGGTTAAAAGTGATAGGACATACAATTTTTTAAAGGTTAAATTTTGTCATTTATGAAAACAGACCACTTATAGTGAGACAATTCAAAATGAAAAAAAAAATGAAATATATATATTCTATCATTTTTCAACAAAGAGAATGCACCCTTATAAATTATATTCACCTTACATAGTGTAATTATAATTATTTTTTCATAACACTCTTTGTGTACATAAGACAGATCTAAGATTTGGATCTCCATTGCTCTTGGAGAAAAAAAGTGTATCTATATTGCAAGATGTGACAAATGCCCTATGCCCTTACATTTGATGATTCAACTAAAACAGTAATTTAACAAATAAAGTTAAAATGTTTTTGCTCGAGATAAAATCATCTAGTTCATAATTGGTGTCCCACGCGCTCTCGCATTTTATGTTTAGAATTTTTTAACACAAAATTTTGGGTGCAACCGGTTGCACCATGTAATCTGATTGTCTGCGCTCCTGATTCGAAATTTGCACCTGATTCGAAACTCGCATCATTTTCCGTACTTTGTAAATGACACTATTTATCTATGTAAATGATACTACCTATAATTGATACTATTCGATTATACAAATGTCACTGCATATAATTGACATTATTCGATTATATAAATGACACTATAAGATTGTAAATGACATTATAACATTTAAAATGTTATAGTGTCAATTTCAATATTATAATGTCATTTGTATAATAGAATAGTGTCAATTTCAATCTTATAGTATCATTTTCAACCTTATAGTTTCATTTAAAATGTTATAGTGTCTACCATAGTGTCAAATATAGGAGATGTCATTTATATTTCTAAATAGTGTCAATAATAAGCAGTGTCATTTACAATGTTATAGTGTCAATTATACGCAATGTCATTTGTATAACCGAATAGTGTCAATTATAGGCAGTGTCATTTGTATAATCGAATAGTGTCATTTACACCATGCAAGTTTCATATCAGAGTGTGGATTTTGAATCAGGAACATAGTGCAATCGATTGCACCTAAAATCACCTCTTTGTTTAATAGGAGTATTATATTTTACTAGTCTCAATCTATATAAACCAATCAAATTGAAAATATACAAGATTATCTACATGAATTTGGAAGTTGCTAATATACCCCAACCCAAACGGCGTGAAACCTATTAGAACTCTCTCTCCCTCTCTCTCTCTCTCTCAAGGCCCAATCCAGACAACCTGAGGCCCATTAAGAGTCTCTCTCTCTCACAGTAGCTGAGTCATGAATATATCCAGAGGCAAGACCAATTTTATCCATAGAAATCTAGGTGGCAAGATAGCATTGTTCCACAGCCAATCCATGCAATCACAGAATCAACCAATCACCACATCATCAAATTCCCACCACTATGTTTGCCCTTTTCTTAAACTAAGATACTCTGTCTCAAATTTGGCCCAATCACACACACACACTAAGAAAGAGAAATGGCAGCAACAACAATGGCTACCGCTTCAACTGTGGTCGGATTGGGCACTTCCACTTTGTCTTCTCCAAAGAAGATAAACCTCTCTTCCGGTAATCATTTTTACAAATATTTAGCATTTTGTTTCTTTATTATTTTTTGGGCCTCTATTTCAACAATCTCATGTCTTAAATGATGATTCAGTTGTTCTGTTATGGACAGATGTGGACTTTTGTGGTGTATTTATTCATAGATTTTTGAATGTTTAAAAAATATTAGAAGAGTTTCATTCATCTGAAATCAAAAGGTAGTTACATTATTGAAACGTTTTAAAAATCGGATTAGAATCACAAATTGTATCAATGGTATTAGTTTATATGTTAACCCAATTTAGAAAGTAGGAGTATTATTAAGTGCAGCATTCTGTATTAGTAATTGATAGCATTTTTGTTTCTTCAAATTTTGTCTTGTCTTAGGATTCCTAAAGTCCCCCATGGCTGCAAGGAACCCTTTAAGGCTTGCACAAGCCTCAGGAGGAAAATTCACATGGTAAAATAATTAGTAGTATCTTTTTAAATACAGTATAAATTTTGAAAGTAAATCATGATTCTGTTTTTTGATGATGAAGCTTTGAAAGAGATTGGCTGCGAAGAGACCTAAATGTGATCGGTTTCGGTTTGATCGGTTGGATTGCGCCGTCGAGCATTCCGGCCATCAACGGCAACAGTTTGACCGGACTTTTCTTCTCAAGCATCGGCACCGAGCTCGCCCACTTCCCCACGGGGCCGGCCCTCACTTCCCCCTTTTGGTAACACTCAACTCTTCTCATCAAAATACTCTTCTTTTATTTTGCATATATTATTTTTTATTTTACCCTTACTTATTATTTTCATATATGTTAAATAAAGTTAATTTGTAAAAGAAAGTTTTAAAACAATTTAAATTATACTTTCAGGTTGTGGCTGGTGCTGTGGCATTTGGGACTCTTCTTGTCCCTCACCTTTGGTCAAATTGGGTTCAAAGGAAGGACTGAGAATTACTTTTGAGATGGATGTTTTCTGTGACATATATTTTATGTTGGATTAAGTGTATGATATTATTACAATTGCCCTGGTTTCTCCTTCTAGTAAATTAGTATTGTGTTTTGTAATATCTTCGCTATAATTCTTATGGTCGCATGCTATCTTTATATATATAAAAAACAAAGTAAATGTAATTTCATTCAATTTGAAGGACATAATTGGAATTGAAGTGAAAAATTATATACAACCGTTTTTTTAGGAAATTATAAAGCAACGTGACTTGATTCCGCTTTCCAAAAATTTCGCATCACTATTTTATGTTTTCTTTCTTATTACAACGTGACTTAATGGTACTATAACTTACCTTATTGTTTTTCTTTATTATTGTTCTTAATGACATAACTTAATTAAAATATATAAGTTTTTTTAATCAAATTTTGTCTTCAAGGCCGCCATTTTTTTAATGTTTTAATTACAAAATTGATTATTATATCTCTAAACATACTCAACAAATTTGATATTAACAATTTTAATATAACTGACTCTTTTAAAAAAATAATGTTAAATAATTGAACTTTTATTTATGTATAAAAATTTAATTGACTCTTTTATTTCTGCAAAAAAATAAATTATTGATAGAATAAAATAATATTACTATCAAAATACATCAAATTATTATAATTTATTCTATGAAAGAAAAATATTACATTCTAAAGGATGATGATGATGTAGCTATATATCTTTTTGAATTCATTGATAATTTATTTTAGTTAAATAATATTAACATAATTATAAATTAAAGTCTAGCTACAAATAAATTATGAGGAGTTAATTAACTAACTAAAATAGAGAAAAACAATGATTAGTTATTATGTCGCAAAATGTTCTAAATATGTTGAAGTTTAATGAAATTAATAGTCTAATAGAGAATATTAAGCATAAGTTACAATTTAAAGTATAAAAAATTCAAATTAGAATCAATTTTTTTCGAAAAAGACATGGAGTGTGTAATTTTTTAATATTATATATATATATATATATATATATATATATATATATATCTAGCGTGGTTTCATCGAATTACATATGTTGCTGAAATGGAAAGTTTATTGAAAAAAAAAGAAAAGCAGAAAACCCTTGAAAGCACAGGCGCAGACAAAGGAGAGAGCCTCAGGAAAGAGAGCTCAAAAAACAAAAAACCCTAACTGCTGAAAAGAAAATAAGAAAAAAGGATAAAAAAACCATGAGAGCACACGCAACAAAGGACCGGATCACAGAGGACCCGAGAAAAAACAAAATAAAACCAGACGAAAGACACCCGCAAGAGATCAACCAAAGAGATCGTCTCCATCCAAAGAATCTTCATCGTCCAACATGTCTCCCCATTTTTTCTTAGGCCGAACAGTGTCAGGAGGAGAATGAGACATTACACCTCCAGCCACAGCCGACATAGCTCGAGCTGCATCGGACTGAGAGTGAATCACAAAATTCTGCATAATTCTGCCTTCAGATTGAGCATGTTGCACTTTGTTCAAGAACTCAGTCGGCGAAGGGGTGTCCAGAACGGTTCTCTGCAACACGGCACCCACAGCAAGGCCAGCTGCTTTTTGAAAATCCGAAGACATACCATTCTTGATTATACGCCGGAGCCGGTGCTTGATAGAGGAATCTGAAACTTTCCCCTTCTTGGTAGCCCCCTTTGGACGCCTTCGGCCTCGATGCTCCACCAACGTCTCTGGCGTCACAATCTTAGCCATATCTAGGCAGACAGTATCAATCTGTGTAACTGAAACAGTATTCGTAACCATCGGTTGTGGGGAAGGAGAAGCAACCTCAGTTAAAGAGCCCATGGCAACCGTGGATGTTGCTGGAACCGCCGTGGGAGTTCCCCGTTCAGACGAAGGATCACCACCTGACATAGCAATGGTATTCGGCTGAGTAAGAGAAGCAGTAGGCTGGTCATCCTCTCCATAATTAAATGGGCGATCATAAACCGAGTTGTGCACCGGCTGCATGAGGGATGCTAGAATATCCGGACCAGACATGTTTTGAGAAACATCGCAAGTAACGTGTTGAGGTTGCGTCTGCGGAAAGGTGGTCGAAGAAGCAGGCTCCGAATGAGCAGTATCAACAGCATGCTCGCCAGGTATTTGAGGAAAAGTGCCAGAACCGAGAGGAACTCCCTCCTTGCTCCCAGAAACTCGCCCCATTTCATGAATAGCATGCGAAGTGTCCTTTTCATCATCTCTATCCATTGCAATAGGATTGCTGCTCTTTCCAGAATTTCGCCACTGTGGCTGCTTGTGATTTTTCTTGTGAGTTACCATAGTGAAACCATCATTTTTCGGTCCACCTTTATCTCCTCCTTTATCTGAGTCAGGAGGAGCATCCTCTGTTGGAGCAGATTTTGGCCGCCGCCGGCAGTGCGTGACCGAATGACCAATCATATGACAAAAACCACAGAAGTGAGGAAGATTCTCATAACTAAATTCAATATCAAAACAATCCGAGCCTCGGCTGACCGGTATGGTGTAAATGAGCTCCTTCGAGATATCAATCTCAATCAAGATTCGAGCAAAATGACCCACATCGCCGTTGTAGGTAGGACCGTCAATTTTGATAGGTGTGCCGATCGCACGAGCAATTCCAGTGAGAAACTCAGGGTGCCAATAATCATGAGGCAGATAGTAAATTCGAGTCCATACTTGTAAAAGAGAAGAATTCTGCTTATAAGGATCGAATTTTGGTGACCAATCTTTGATAATAAGTAAACCATTACGAAGTTTCAATGAAGGATGTAACTTAGCTTTAGCGTAGTCATCCATGGACGAGAGAATGAGAGAGAAAAACCCGCGACCTAAAGGCATGACACGGATCGGTAGAGAGGGCTGCCACAAGCTAACGAGCTCGTCATGAATGTCTGCTGCAAATCGAGGTAAATCTCCCTTGCGAAGAATCAGTCTGGCATGAAGAGCAAAAGTATAAGTTTGCATACGTTCCTGATAAAGACATTCCGGCATCTCAATAGAGCGATGGCCGTTGATCATCGTGGGATGAACCGCGTTGAGCCCGTGGACGAAAACCTCCGGAGGTTTAGGGCTGCGGTTGCCCAGCATCGCAGACTTGAAGCTTCGGGTTTTAGGGTTAGCTTGAGAACCCTTCTCCTTAGTGTAAGGATTAGGGTTAGGGTGTGAAACCCTATTTGGCGGCGGCTCAAAATTAGGAGAAGCCTCGTTAACCCCCGACGGTGATTCAGCGGCAGGAATTATCGAGCCGCCAACAGAAGGAGGTTGGGAGTCTTTCTTGGATTGACGAACTGCCAAGGCGGAAGCCCCACCGCCGGCGCGAGAGTGGGGATTATCAAAGTTAGAAGAGACTTTCGGCAAACCTTTAGAGCTCGAAATAAAACCAGCAGGAAGAGAAGAGCCGCCATGAGAGGCAGAGGTCATGGCGCCGGAGAAGGCACCGGCGAAGTCAGCGAGGTATCGGACCTAGGGTTTTCGTGAGAGAGAGCATCCTAGGGTTTTCAAAAAAACTAGAACTCAGCCCACTATCATCGAATTACATATGCATCTTAAATGAAAAATTGTGGAAAATCATTTAATTTAATATGTACTGACTCTGAAATAAATAAATAAATAGATTATATTATGATATTTTGATTATTATATTATGCATTTAGATTTATTTAATGTATGAAATTTACTAATAGAACAAATTACAAAATATAGTTTAATTTTTTATAATTATGTATCTATATATGGTTCTTATTTTATTTTTTATTATTATTTTAAATATATAATTTGCGTGCATCACACGAGTGGTATACTAATATATATAAAAATGAAAGATTGCGTAAATAAATTCAATTAGAAGAATATAATTGAAAGTTTATAATTAAATTAATCAAATATAAATTATCAACGATTTTATATCATCAAACACGTAATATAAATACTCTAAGTATCCAATGCTCAAACTAAATTCATGTTTATTTCAAAATTGAAAAAGAACAAATGAATTCACTTATCAAATCAACAGTTAGGATGTGATAAATTATGATTTTTTTTTTTTGCAGAGATTATTTTCTTTTTTGCATGTAAATGTGTTTTGAATGGAATGTCAAAATGTATATTAAATAGTAACAACTTATGACGCTAAAAAAAATAAATAGAGATTTAATTAGATATACGATATTTATGAATTGAATTCGTTATGATAATTTAAAGTTTCAACATATTATTTGAATGAAATAACTTTTTTATTTTTTATTATTTTCTTATATATATATATATTACTTGATTTGACTATTAATTATAATTTTGAATCTGAAAGTAGTTGTTAATCCGGTTTATATCATTAGCAACTTATTATATAAGTGATACTATATCTATATATAAACAACTGTTATATATTTGCATAAGTTACATTGGTTATATTAAAATATTAAATCAATTTGCAAATAATAAATTTGATATTAAAATTAATTTTTTTAGGTTATACTAATAATTACTCTCTACGCCCACAAAAACGTTCTATTTTTGCCATTTAAGGACGTTCACAAATATTAGTCTTATTATAGTTTTGGAAAATTTGCATCACATGATGGATCCGATGGATCTTTTTATTCACTCACAATATAATTAATTATCATTATTACACTACTTTCTAAGTGTGATCCTTATTAATTCACAATACACTAACTATTTTTATTAAAATTTATATCATCTTATTTTAGGATCATAATCACCGCGCATAGCGCGGGAGATACACTAGTTGATTTAAAAGACTAAAACAAACAAATATTAGTTTCAACTATCACCAAAACATAACAACATTTACTTTGAATGATTAGTTTTGATAGATAAAAATAGTAAAATTAATACCTTATTTATTTTAATACATTGGAGTTTTGAATATCTCGAGGCTCGTAATTATTTGAATCAATTGAGCTAATTTTGTTTATTTTTTATCTCATTAAAAGAGTGAGATTAGAGAAATCTTCTTTTAAAGATAAAGGTATTCTATCAGGCATTTTATCAATAAGGCAAAGTAAATACCCCCGAAAGAATTAAAGCTAAGACTTCACATCTTAATTTTTTATTTTAATTTTTGTGATTTATATGCGATTGCACCCCTTTTTTCTCTTTCCTTTTTCTATTTTTAGTGATACGAGTGATTAATTTGTAACTGCTATATATGGAATTATTCTAGGTAACTCTGAGGTGATGGCTATTATGCAATAATGGCTCGTTTGCTACGTAATGTGGGATAATATGTGATATCTTTGATTAAAGATGTTACGCTATTACACCTCTCAAGTGTGATACATAATCAAAAAGGCATGGATAGTAGATAGCATACCATTAATTTATAAAGGGCTTTAATTTTTGAAGCAAACAACATATTGAAATGTTATAGGTATCCATCATATATTATTATTATTATTATTATTATTATTATTATTATTATTACTATTATTATTATTATTAGTATTATTATTATTATTATTATTATATGAGATTAAATTTTTCAGAACAAAAAAATAAATAAAGATAATTTGATTAAAAAATAAATACTGAAATTTATTTGACTAATTCCATATTCGTGTGAGTATACAATATCATGAGAGAAGGGAGGAAGGACTAATCCTATGTCCATGAGAATATGTATTTTATCGGAAATGACGATTTCCACTTCAAAAATCGTATTAATTACTCTACAGCACATAAAGGTGAGAAAACTATTGCACGCAGCAAACACGACCACTATCCACACAAATGTAGAAAAATTAACCGCACGCAGACAAGATTGAACCCAAGACACTACCCACACAAAGGTGGGAAAACTAACCACGCACAGACAGAATTGAACCCAACCTCTCACTAAGGTGAGTCTTTGAATACTTCAATTTTACCACTTGAGCTAGACTTTGTTAGGGTGTAAATCTGTATTTCGAAACCTATATTTTCATAGATGAATAATATTGTTGTGTGGGCTTAGATCAGTTGAGCAATACTTTAGCAGATAATTCTATTGATAATATCCATTTTACTTATCATATATGTAGCCTCCTATATAACTCCCTCCATCCACCAATTCGTATCATAGGGAAAGGGTTATTTATCACTTACCCTAGGACTAGGAGTCTAGGACATAAATTGGTGGACGGAGGGAGTATAATAATTATTAATTTATTACTCTATCTCCTATAATCCATATCCCAAATTAAAAAAAATATTTTCTCAAAACCAAATTAAATTTCGAAACTTGGAGGAAGTGAAGCTAAAAAATGAAGTGAGGAAGTGAAGAAAAGCGTCAGAGGAATTTGCATGGATGAGAGGTGCCATTTGCGGATCTCGATCAACTTCTTGTTTCTCGACTGAGAGATAGAAGAATATATGGTGATTTCTAATGTATTGCGTGGTTGGTGAAATTTTATTTGGTTATAAAAAAATCCATCATTAATTTAGGAGTCATGGACTATAAGATAAAATAATAAATTTATTATTATTTTTAATATTCTCTTAAATAGGAGACTATAATAAGTAAAATGGATTGTGAAAAGAATCATCATATCCAATTAGTCAGTGACTACGATCATTCTAAGCCTAAATTTTTTCATATATGTACTACTTCATCTGTCCTAATTTAATAGATAATAAGATTTAAGCACAAATGTTAAGAAACGAATAAGTTATAATAAAATATGAAAGAGAAAATAATTTGTTTGAGGATATATTTATCAAAAAAAATATGAGAGATAAATGAAAATATTTTTTTTAAAATAAAATGAGAGATAATCATGTGTGGAGCACAATAATGTATGGTGTAAATAATGAGTTATATAAAATTATTTATTATGTAATAACTTTTTATTTTAGAAAGAGACATTTAAATAAATAAATATGATATTTAAATAAATATGATCCAGAGGGAATATTAATCCAACCAAAATTTAAAACATTGGAAACAAAACAAAGTTACAAACAAATCAAAATTCAGCTTTAACAGCAGATGGAGCCCAATAATAAAATAAACATCAGTCGCCTGGCCCAATAGTCAACTAAGATATCAATGCTCGTTTAAAACTCCAATTCAAACAAATTTTAATCTTTTTGAGATCGATCTAAATTCAAAATTTGGTGTTATTCCATTGAAAAAAAACTGTAGCAGCCCAATACGCTCGTGAGCTCGACAATAGCTCTATTAGTTATGAATTGTGGGTCAAGTGAGACTAATTTTGATTCGCTAGCTCGTGAGCTGAGATCATATTAAATTTCATTGAATTCGAGCTTGAACTTAACAATTAGTGAAAATAGTTGGTACATGAACTCGATTCAAATAAGTTTGATTTCTAGATGAATTCACAATTTATCGTGAGCCAGTTCTATGATATACAAACTTAGTACCATGTTGAAAACATATGACGAGCTGATATAGTTATTAATAATAATTAATATTGATGGTTTTATTTTTACAATGATAAGAAAAATTTGCATTTGCTATTTAAAATGCTCAAATAATATAGAAATGTTGACGATAAAGTCCAACCAATAGATTGAGGGGAGTCATCTGTGTGTGTGTGAATCTTGAAAAATATCACAAATGAAATAAAATAATTGATGGCATTATTAATATTGTTCACAGTTTTGATTGAGTAAGCACGAAATAAAATGTAATAAGATTTTAGATTATGCATTATTGATTGATGATTAAAATAGGTACGAGTATGAAACGGCTATGTTTTAATAGTTGAAGGATCATATGTTGAAGAGTAGGGCCACGTTAAGAATTAGGACATATCCATCTAATAAAATGGAATTAGTTCGTCTAAGCCACCAGAATTTATTCCCTCACCTATTAAAATAAAATTGGCACATCTATGACTATTACCACCACAAAAACTTCATAACATGTCACTTGGTCAACAAAGATTAGCACCTACGAGCCTCCCATTATTTCTCTTGTTCCCAGATTAACCATGTGCTATCATAATTAAATATAATTTGATTGTTAGAAACTCAGAATTATTAGAGAGAGGCTGCTACCTTTCTTATTTCACTTTCAATAAACAACTTTTTACTAACTATACAACAGTTTTACTTATGGATGTATTCGAATTAAATTATCCTAAAATTATTGAACGTGTTCTAAGATTCGCGGAAACATATATGGGTGAGGAAGGGCTCAAGCCCCCAACCAAATCATTTTTGTTTTATCTAAAGGTGCATTTATTTTGATGAAAAACGAGAATTTTCACAAATTTTCACCATTTTCACGTATTTATTATGATGGATTTTTTTTTCGAATACGGTAAAAAAAGGAGAAAAGAATAATATTTCTCATCTTTTCTCATCCATCATTTTCCAATAAAAAATTTACTAATAAAGTAAAAATGCACCCTTAAAATTTTCGAATTATTTGAATTTAGTGTAATTAAAAGCCCTATTAGTGAATTGAATCGGCCGAAAATCGATATACCTACTTTATGCTGAATTGAAATTTTTATTGAAAAAAAAAACTAAGAACCCATTGATAGCACAAAAACATCAACTAAATACCAAGCTTCATAAAAACTTTTCTCGCGAAAATCGAGATAACGGAACATTTCAATTCAATTTCATATCAAAGTACCCAAATACTCATGTGCTTGCAACAGCAAAATATAATTTCAACAAACGTAGAGGATTTGAATCTGCACCACCCAAAACAATCTTGTACTCATCAAAAATCCAAACGCATGATCATCAAAAATAAATATTGGGTGCATGGAATTGGAATTTGAGGCCAAGTCATGTGGGGATGGGCCCCACTCGTTTATCAGTATGTAGGTGTTTTGTGGAAATTTATGATTCCCCCAAATCCACAATTTCTAAATCCCTAAAAATCCCTTTGCCAATTTCTTATTTGGAGCCGTTAAAATGGGCCCCCGCAAAAAACCTCAGTTCCCCTCTGTTTTATTGATGGAATTCTGCATTGTACAGCCAAATATTTCTTTTTCTTTTTATTATTTTTAAATTAATTTAATCTGCAATTATTATACCTTTCTCCGGTATTTACACACGGCCCCATCCTCTTCCAACATTTTGCATTATCTCCCATCTTTTTCCCCTTTTAAATTCGACATATTTTACGTTGAATTATGGTATTCATGAAACTTTGATTATGATTATAGGACGAAAATTTAAATATTTACATTTGGTAGTGCATATGTAAGTAATATTTATTAAAATTGGTTAATGACTATTTGATTTATCACTGATAAAAAAATATTTCAGGCAATCAATATCAGAGTGTCATTAATTTTTATAGAAATGGATACTTTTACATGCACATTTTAAATGTAAATAGTTTTACCCAAGTAAGGTTTCTTGTTGTCTTGATAAAAAGGAGCGCGTGTCTTTTTTATTTGTTTCATTTTACAAACGTGGTACAATTTATATCAGAATATTTTTATTTTCCTATATATTTGTATACAAAAAAATTGAAACAGTTTATTAGGTAGATAATTGTTCCAACATCTCGGAGGCAATGACTATTTTATTGTGGTCCAATTATTTAAGAAGCCAAGAAAAGTATATCAAGATTGCAAGGCACACATAAGTTGCATTTCATTTTCTTTGGCTATGCTTTCATGATCTAAATCGTGATGTCTAATTCAATCGATACTTTTTTGGGACATAATTAATACTTTTTCGTAATAACACACAATGAAATGAAATGTTTTTGAAGTTACAAGCATGTGTTGGTTTTTTAAATACGATAGCTAAACTTTCTATATATATAATTTGCTACTATTCTTCTTCCAGCGACATTTCCATAGCTCAAGTTAAAGGATTAATTATATTTTATGATCCATCGCTTGAATGGAGATGTCAAAATAAAACCTTTGAAATATATATATATATATATATATATACAAAAAGCTTTCGAGCTTTCAGAAAGTTGTTATAATGGGATTGAACTTGTTGGAGTATGGGAAGAATTCTTTTGCATAAGATTCAGCGGTAGTAGTTCTTGAACAAATTTTTTATGAGCAAATCTGTATAGTTTTAATGAACTTATGATTACAATTCAGTCAGTAGTGGAGTTAGAAATTTTTATTAGCAATAAATCTATGCAGAGAATAAAAAATAAAAAAAAAATAAAAAGAAACAATTAAGTATATGGAGTAGTTAATTAAATTAATTTTTTTAATTAAAAAAAATTATAATTAGATTTGCAATGAACAGTTTTACAAAATAAATTAATTTTTTAATTAATGAACTTATGATTACAATGTATTCTCTACATTGTACTTATTTTTAAATTTTTTTTTTGCATTTTTTAGTTTTATTTTATTAATATAAATAAAAAATTTTATAAAAAATTACAAAAAAATTACTACAATGAAGTTAATACTATAAAATAACTAAATCTTATTTTTATTTTAAAAAATAAGTTAAGTAAATTAATTTTTTTCTATTAAGTAATTTGTGGGTGGTCACAATGTGGCTGTTTAGCATCACTCTTTTATTAGAGGGGCTGAACTTGTATGAGTGCCCCCGAGTCAATTTTTTTTAGTTAGTCAATACAATTATTAAAAAAAAGTATAAGTAATAAAAGAAACAATATTTTCATACATTAAATAAATCTAGGCGAACTAATTGTTTTTGTTTGAGAAACCAATGACAATTGATTTCAATGTGTACTCATAGATTGAAAACATTCTAACATATTTTCGTTAAAAATATCTTTTTAATGTACATGATTATATGTTATGTTATGTTATGTTCCCTCTTTCTTCTCTTAATTCAAAAAAAAAAAAAATTGAAAATGTGAAGGTTGGCTTCAGCCCACCCTAGCCTCCATGTGACTCTGCCACAAAGTTCAGTCATTTGTTATTGGAAATAGTTATTATCTCATTGTATGTTGTATCGGTAAATTATAGTTAAAAATCTTTAACTATAGACAAATTGATAACTAATTTTCGTGTATTTTTTTCATTTTTTTTTGCGATTGTGTGTGTGTTACATTTCTTAACAAGCTCAAACTCAACATTGAAAATTAATTAAGAGAGGAAAATGTACAAAAATAAAATAAATTTAACAAACTAATGCAAAATGCTAAACAATTAGCATGGATGGATGATACAAATTCATAAAACTGAGTACAAAATTTTCTATTGAAAAAATGCTTGTATTGAAAAGTTCGGTTCAGAACCGTTGATCATGGTTTCGGTTTTAAAATTGTTGATGCCGGTTCTGTTCAATGATTGGTTCTCGATTTTGATTTTTTTGAGCATCTCTCTCTATAGAGGAGGCGGGACTTCAACCCCATGGATCCGCCCATTCGTGCTAGGCAAAAATTTTATTTTTCATTGTTCAACTCACCTTTAAAATATACAAAAAGATGAGTTGAATCATTTTTATTAAAAAATTGCAAATAATACGAAACAAAATTTTCAGTTGTTCTATTCATCTTTTTTATCGTAAAATTTATCTCATGCCATATATGGTATTTTTACAAAAAAAATTCAGATCATAAAATGTAATTAACCTTCTAACTTTTCATAAATATTGAGAGCCTTAAGATAAGTGTCATCTTAAGAATTTCAGATACTACTACTAGAGGGGATGACTACCTGCAAATATGTCGGTTGTATTATATCGCTTCAATTGAACATAAATCATGGGGAACCAAATGTAAATGCAAAGAATCAAGTCAAAATTTGCAACTATTCATTATTCACAGCGCCGTACATTATTTCATGTGCGATTTGTAAAATACAAAATTAGGAACATGCAACTATTATTGGTAAGCACACCCTATACAAATTCTACTTTTGTAGAAGAAACCAAAAAAACATAATGAAATGTATCTCAAATATATATATACATTAGGGGTTATTGCCCCTAAATACATAAACTATGACCAAATTCTAATTTATAACACCATCTTTAGATTTTGCCCCATAATACATAAACTTTCAATTTTTCTAGAATCTCCCATGGCCAAAATTTGGAATATTTAAAAATAACCCCATTATAAAATTCTTTGTACTTTGACCCCTAAAACTCTTGGTTTTTGACTAAAAGACAATTTATACCTAAAATATGTTTAAGATGGGGCTTAACTGGTATATCGGCTGGAAACTTTCCTCGTGCCCGATAGATTACTATGTAATCTGGGTCTGGACTGTGAGACAACGCCACGTACTATTAAGCAAAAAACAGTTTAAAAGATCCTTGTTTAAAATGGTATCAGAGCGGGTTTTTATAGAGGAATTATATAATTTTTAATGTATTTTATGATTAACCCATGTGGGAGGAGACTCCGTTTAAAGTTTATGGATCCGGACGAGTGTCCGAGATGTGTACCATACAGGAATTCTCTCCAACATTTGGAGAGTGAAATTACCCGTCTACTAGACGGACTCAACTGGAACAATCGAGCCCTCGTTACCAACGTACGACGAGGAGAAGATGTCGAGATTATTCGTGAAATTATCACGAGTATCCAATTCTACCATGAGAACCTCATGGGACTCGCCGCCACCAGAACGGCGATTGAACGAACCAGAGACGAGGCCCATCAGTCACACGATTGATGGAACCAAAAGACAAGGCGGGAGTAGCTTTTCCAAGCTACCAAAAGATCGAGCCAAGTTCTTCCGACAACGTTAACTTGCGGGAGATCCAAAAGACGGTGGAATATTATGGCATCAAGCTGTACGATCTACCGATGGAGATAAGCAGAATATCACTCAAACAAGAGGAAATATTAACCCTCTTGCGTGATATCCAGAAAAGAATGGAGGAGATCGAAAGGCGAAAACCATGTTCCGGAAAAATTCAGAATCAATGGTCCAAAGACCCGACGTCTACATCTCTATTCGATGCAGCACCCAAGGAGTTGCAGCCGAAGGACATAATCCGAATCATGAAAGGCAAATATCATGAATAGCCTTGACAGAATCGGATTAGAAGATCTACAGGAATTAGCAGAATCTTTTGCTAACCTCAATATGGTTGATCTAAAGATGAACCAAGGAGATGAGGTTCCCAAAACCGAGTCTCACGAAGGAGAATCGTCAAAGAAAGGGTCAGCCCAAGACGATGCAAGCCAGTTCCAAAGAACCAGGCGACAGAGGCCTCAGATGCAGGATACTCCTGTAGGAAAGGTCACATTAGAACCAATCCATCCATACGTATTGATTCTCAACCTTGACGAAGCCAGCTTCAAAGAATGGGAGGGTCTTATCGACGAATGGGCTTCATCATTAAAAGTCGTGGTTGCCACAATTGATTACGACAAAAAAGAATTTGCCAGAGTCTTCGAAGCAAGCTTAGCAGGCATGGCAAAACAATACTGGGAAAAACTTGAAGTTTTGACCTGGGAAGAGTTGTTTAGTAGTACATCATTATATGATATCATTAAGGAAACTACTAAACAGATTAAAATCCATTTCTTGGGAATGAGTTTTTTCGAAGGATCCGCAGAGGAGAAGCGCAAGAAATATCAACAGGCACTTTACAATCTAAGGTTGATGGTGCTAGAGCCAAAAGCTCTCGATGAATTTCTGCGTCTGTATACCCTATATGTTCATATGGGGGAGGTGGAAGATCAGAAGGCCATGGACCTCTTCTTTCCAAAATTTCCAAGTCCATGGAGAGAGATGCTCATCAATGAGTATGTTTCACCAGGAGGATATCCACTTGACAGTGGTTCGAGGAGAATGTCTTATGTTCACAAGAAGCTGTCCGAATGGTGCCAGAAGGCGGCGGACCTGAGGAATCTCAAGAGATTGAGAAGACTCAACAAGAAATCCCCATTGATGTGCGACAACATTGACCTTCCAACAGAGATTGGTGCTGAGTTGCTGTATCAAAAGAGGAGCCGAAAGAAACATAGGTACCAACCCTATGAAAGGAAGTCCAGAAGAAGTTCTTGGAAGCCAAGAACTATGTGGACCAGACAGAAGGCACGCTCCTATAAATCAGGCCAACGGAGCGGACCATCAAGAAACCGTTTCTCTTCTCAAAAGAAAATCCCGGCGAGGAAAACTTTCAGGCGTACTCAAGCCAAAACAAATGAAAGTTTTAAAGATTGCAACTGCTGGACATGCGGTGCAAAAGGGCATATATCTACCAATTGCCCAGACAACGAGAAAAAGATGATAAGGAGATTCGAATCCACACCGGATATCGAAGACGCCATCTATCATCAGGAATTGATACCCGTGTATCAGTTCGAAGATATATCCTCTGATGAGAGTATATATGAGCAGGAAGAAGTCTTTAGTTCTGAGGATTCGGAGATGACCGATGGATCAACCGGAGACGAGTCAGACTAAAGAAGAGCACGAGGTTCATCACACCCAGAAGGAGGATCAGAATGGATTCACTAGCCATTTTCTGATTCCACAGGAAGAAGTGGTGAAGAAGCTCGTGAAGAAACTCAATAGAGAAACCGGAGAGGTACAAACATACCAGGGGTTTTCCAATGGAAGATTGAATCGAGTTTTAAAGAGCTTGATTCCATCCAAGAGGAAGCATCATGTCTATTTTGGTGTTACAAACCGAGAAATGGCGCTTCCAATGGAGATTACAAGTAATCAGGTGGAGATCCAGCTGGTTCCTGCCGAAGATATTATGCAGGATCTTAAGAAAATGAAGCCAGAAGTCGCTAGCACGATGAAATGGATTCATATTGGAGCAGTTCAGTTGGTAATCAAATCGTCCCTCTCCCCAGGAACAGACCAACCAATTGACGTCGCACTTTGCGACAAAAGGATTAGAGAAGCTAGAGCTTCAGTCCTTGGAGCATTTTCGGGCAATCTCTATGCCAAAAGGATTATAACCGAGTTCTACCCACAGATCGCTTATAATCTGCAGGATTCATCTTTCAGCCGAGCCCTGACCCTCTATCAGGACTACAAAAAGAAGGAGTTCATGACGGGAGGAAATAGGCCATACTCACTGACTTATCAAGTCTCGTATGCCTTATCAAATTCCCATCACACGGAGTTATTTCTGGGAAAAGAATTTATTGAAATTCCAGAAATATTCAAGGAGGTGGCCAAGGCAGTCAATCCAAACCGAGTGGAGATTCCTTAGATCGGAGAAATCGACATCGACATTGGAGACAA
Source organism: Salvia miltiorrhiza (assembly GCF_028751815.1). Taxonomy (NCBI): domain Eukaryota; kingdom Viridiplantae; phylum Streptophyta; class Magnoliopsida; order Lamiales; family Lamiaceae; genus Salvia; species Salvia miltiorrhiza. Next base: position 33,795,592 of record NC_080387.1, read on the forward strand.
GCCGGTGCTTAGCCATACTCAGAGTCTCAGACTAGGAGCACCAAGGCTATCATTCCAAGGAAATAGGCTAACCTCAGGGTCTATAACAAGGAGTTTCTCTCATTCATATGAGAGAAGGGCGATCCAAGAAACACCAGTTCCGGACATAAGAATCAAGCTCAAATGTCCCGAAGGGTGGAGACAAATTTCCACAAGATTTGATGCAACAAGCAAGGAGAACAAATTTCCTTGTAGTTCGTTGTATTATTTGGCAAATCCAAGAGATAACCGATACATCGGAACTCTGGAGGTTGGAGGTTTCGAAATCCAAACCGAAGGCCAGGCCGGACAAGAAGCAGATGTCCTGATCTTAGGAAGAGATTTCCTTGACAAATTTAAACCATGGTCATGGAAATCAGGAGGAATGGAGATCACCATTGGACGCCAAAGAGTGATGATCAAATGACCAGCCCATTCTCGATATACATCTCTGTAGGGATGTTATATGAGAAATACAAAGCAGAATATTTTGCTGCTTATGTGGATTCGGGAGCAGGAATCTGTACAGCAAAACGAGGAGTCTTTCCAGCAGAAGTGGAAGAAGATCTACCTCGAATTGCAGGAAGGGATTTCTCCAAAAAGATTTTGCTCCTATCAAAGGGAGTAAAACAAACGGAAATATTGATCGGCGGAGCAGGACAGACACCTTGGTACAAGGTCAAGACTCCACCAATTTATTTCCATGATACCGGAGCAGATATATTATTCGGAAATAATTTTCTGCAAAGCTTCAAGAGGTATATACAGGACAATGAAGCCAGGAGGCTAGTGTTCACAATCAATTGTGATCACAAAATCATTGTGCAAAGGCTCAATGGAGCTTTTCATCGATCAATGCCAATCAAATTCCGCAGCAAGCGTGGTGATGATGGCAGACTCCGGCGACCCCAGATGAAGGATCAAAGGAGATTCGGAGAAGTTTTGCTCAAATGCAGAACTGAGGGATTCCCAAATCTCTCTGAGGAAGAAACTCAAATCCTCAAAGTATCCCTGATATCACACAAAGATATCAAGGAAGAAGAACAGGTGTCCATTGCCGACGTCAAAAGGAGGATTCAGAGATGTTACCATGAGAATCCTTTGGCATGGTGGGACAAGAACCAGCTCAGAGCAACCTTGAAAGTTAAAACTGGAAAGGAGCATGAGTTCGTAAGGTTCAGACCTATCCTGATGAACCCTCGAGATCAACAGGATATGACGAGTATAATCAAGGAACACCTTGATTTAAAGCTGATCGAAGAAGGAAGATCACCCTACAGCAGTCCGGGATTTCTGGTGAGAAATCATGGGGAGATCAAGCGAGGAAAACCAAGACTGGTCATTAATTACAAAGGAATTAATGATATTCTTGAGTTTGACGGATATTTCATCCCGAGCAGAGAACACCTTATCAACTGCATCAGAAGTGCAAGGGTATTCTCAAAGTTCGACTGCAAATCAGGTTTCTACCAGATTCGCATGGAGGAAGGAAGTAAGAAGTTCACAGCCTTCTCAACTCCTCAAGGACATTATGTTTGGAATGTCATGCCAATGGGGCTAGCCAACGCGCCTCAGATATTCCAAAGAAAGATGGATAATCTCTTCAAAGATTATTCTTCGTTTATGTTTGTTTATATTGATGACATTCTTATTGCATCAAAAAACATTCATGAACATGTCAGGCATCTGGAGATCTTTGCGGATGTTTGTCAACAAGAAGGACTTGTGCTGTCTGAAAAGAAGGCAGTCATTGCCACCCAGAAGATGGAGTTTCTGGGGATTGAGATCAATGAATCTGGAATCATTCTACAAGATCATATTGTGGAGAAGGTCCAGAATTTTCCGGAGGATCTCAAGGAGAAGAAGCAGCTCCAAAGTTTTCTCGGAGTTGTCAATTTTGCAGGGATGTTTATCAAAAACCTTGCAGAACACAGAAAGGTCTTCAGTCCACTACTGAAGAAAGATGTTCCATTCATATGGAAGGAGGAACATCGAGAGGGTATGAAGAAGTTGAAAGAGATTTGCAAAAATCTCCCGAAACTTTCGATACCACAAGACGAAGATGACCTGGTCCTCTACACCGACGCGAGTGATTCATGGTGGGCAGCAGTGCTCACAAAGATCACCCCTTTTGGAGAAGAACCTTGCAGATATTGTAGCGGTCTTTTCTCCAACGACGAGGCTGTGCGATGGCACATAAACGAGAAAGAGTTTTTTGCAGTCAGGAAGGCGTTCAAAAAATGGCCGCTATTCTTACTTGCTAAAAAATTTGTTTTGAAAGTAGATAACACCAACGTTAAAGCTTTCTTAACTAAAAAGATTGAATCTAAACCTGAAAAGGCTAGATTAATTAGATGGCAAGCAGAATGCCAATATTATGATTATGATATTGTTGTTTTGAAATCTGATCAGAATGTTCTTGCAGATTTCCTTACAAGGGATGGAGCTCCCTGAAGTGGAAGCCATCGAGGCAATACAGGGGCAGCTCTTTGAAAGTCTAGAGCTGCTACAACAAGAGTGGCACAAGTGTGTGCTACATACCAAACAAGCAGGAAAGATACAAGCGGCTGACGAAGCCAAAGTATCTAGCCAAATCGATGTCTGTTTCATGAAGATGTTCAATCTTCAGGAAGCAACCAACAAGCCGCTCTTGCGCGCTGTCCGTGAAAATCGGGCTAAAGCAATGCTTTCCGTACAGGGCGGATTACCTGTAGCAGGGGATTCAAGTACCCCTAGCACAAGTCCTGAGACAATGGTTTCACAGCCAGATTCTCGAGGAAAAGATGTTGTTAAGGGGTCACACCCTGAATTAACATGTCAACCCTCCACCTCTGGGGTAAAAGAGGGAGAGATCAATCTTAGGCCCATGACAGGCCAAGTTAAGGTTGATAATGACTTTATTGAAATTTCTCATTCTTGGCAGATGTACTAGGACAGGTGGGAGAAACTTCTCACAAGGAAGGGGATTAATCCGGGAAATTGCCGGGTTGATGTTGCCGGAAAGTATCCAAGGGTTTGGACGACTCCAGGAGCCAATCCAAACGATGTCAAGGAATGGTATGAGTTTGGGGCTTTGGCCTCAGTTTATACCACCGCTCCAGCCTTCACCGAAATCAAGGGTCTACCAAAATGGATCCAGAAAACGGTGTTCGACACATGGGAGAACAACGAGTCTCTCAAAAGGGGAGATGTTCTGGAATTGTACTGTTTCAGTGCAGCGCCAGAGCCAGTCGGAAAAGGAATCCGTGAAGCTTTTCACTTCATTAAGCTTCGGAGACCTGATACGGGAGCCCTTAACAGGATCAAAGTTCCCGACTTCCAGGCCGCAATCGTCTCAACATTCACGGAGGAACAAATCTCCACTAGACGAGCATGGGGTCTATGGGTCTGTCTTACAGAGATGGACAAAATGAAGTCCAGATTCAAGTTCTATCAAAGCTCGGATCTGGGAACGTTCCTAGTTAATACAATGACAGGAACAACAACTCCTTTTGCCGAAGAATCCTTCGAGAAGAAACGGCAAATGATTTGGAAGAACAGGATTGCGGGGAGCCAGGAGACTCGTCGCAAGTTTTGCAATATGGCTCATCTAGGCCATTGGAACGATAAAATCTGCGATCAATGCTCATCGCAGAAGGAGCCAGAATTCGGCAAGGGATTCTTTCCAAAGCCGGATAAAAGGAGGTTCCGGTCTGATGAATATGACAAGCATCAGACTCCAAAGGGAAGGACACCTCGGGCACCAAAAAAGTAAGGTGGCCGACAAAACTTAGTGAATCATGTGATTCACAGCAAGGATCGCACCCACAAAAGAAACGACAAAAGTGGGTGGAAGAACAGGAGGACCACTCACCAAACGCTCCAGGACAAAAGTGAGTGGAAGGAAAAGTAGCCGGCCCCTACCAGCATTATCACAAGGCGATAAAGCAAGGGTCCAGCACCATGTGATACCACTAACAAGGGTCGGCAATAAAGGCCGACAAAAGAAGGTGGAGGTCATATTCAAGCAAGCTGGCCACGAGAATGGAATCCAAGGCCAACAACCAAGCAATTATAGAAGGGATCAAACCTCTATATAAACACAAGTGCTGGAGAGAAGAAGGGCATCGGGAAAATTCACAACATTTTCACACACCACTCCCTCTCTCTAGAAATTATCTTTGTAATTTTAAATTTTTCAAAGTTTTTCGATTTAGTTTTAGTTTCTTTTTATTTTATGTACACAAGGATTAGCTACCATGGGTAGCTAAACAAGTTAGTCTCCTCCCTTGGGGAGTATTTTATGAAATAAATTAATTATTATATAATTCCTCTATAAACGCTTAGTTTTTGTCCAACTATTCCGGTTTAGTAGAAAATATTTTCTTTTCATTTTTCAACAAAAATATTTGACGTCGAGACACAGTGAAGGAGGGAAACTGATTCCTGAAGGTGACCATTCGGCGAAAGCCGGAACACAGTGAAGGAAGAGGGTTGCAACCATCACTTGCGAGTGTGTGGTTGGACGAAGGCCGAGGAGGCAAGAAGTCCGTAAAACGCGATAAAAGCTCCGGAAGGTGACCAGTCGACGAAAGGTATACTGTTGATTAATGTTTTGAATTATTTTCGAAGTGGTACGGAAGCATGTTGGGCCTGATTATGTATTAAACTGTTTTAAATCATAATAAGGGTATTTTGTCTTGTTTTGTATTATGTTGGGGTCATTCTACAATTCTGATTATTTTGGGGTAGTCTTTGAATTTTCAGAAATTGGTCATGGGAAAACCAGAAGAATCATAAAGTTGGTGTATTATGGAGCAGAAACTAAAGTTGATGTTAAATTCTAGAAAAATGGGAAAGTTAATGTATTTATAGGCCAATTCCCCTATACATTATGTATCTCAAATATATATATATATATATAGGGAAGGGGCCACCGTAAGAGCTCCTCTTAAAATTAGAAATAAGAACTAAATAAAATGTATAAATTTTATATAGAACACATATGAATTTGTTGTATAAAGCTATGAATTGCGAAAAATAAATTTTTGCTACCACTGAAATTCGAACTCATGACCATGAATCCATCCAACATGATGATGAATCAATCGTAGATCTTAATAATCTAAGGACTGAAAATGATTCTTATTTTATATCTTAAGAAGTGTACTTATTTTAGCTATATATATATATATATATATATATATATATAGGGAAGAGCTACCGTGAAAACACTTCTTAAAATAAAAAAAAACGTTTTTAAATGTACGAATTTTATGTAGAATACGTATGAATTCATCCAACAAGGTTACGAATTGTGAAAAATAAATTTTTGATACCTTTAGGATTCGAACTCAGGACCACGAATTCATCCAACAGGGTTACGAATCAACCGTAGATCTTGATGATTTAAGGGCTGAAAATTGTTTATATTTTTTATTTTAAGAAGTGTTTTTATTTTAGCCCTCCTATATATATATATATATATATATATATATATATATATATATATATATATATAGGGGGCCGCTCCAATGAGGACACCCTAATTTTAGTGAGATCTAGGGCACGATCTGGTGCATTTATTTTATCAATCCTATGGCTGATATTGTATCTGGAGGGTGATTTTTTTTCACTGGGTTCGAATCCTGGAGGGAGCAGAATATTTCAAATTTTGTTATTCATCAGTATATACTGCATTGTTCATCAGTATATAGGCCCTGTTCATCAGTATATATGTCTTATTCATTACGAATTTTTTAAATTTTATTTTTCATCAGTATATACATCTTGTTCATTAGATATACGTTTTGTTCATTAGTATTATATGTCTTATTCATTGTACTCATGTTACGCGAAAAATAGGGGGTCTCACTGGAGCGCGCCCCTATATATATATATATATATATATATATATATATATATATATATATTGGATAAAATATTTAGAGCATCCACAATTATTAACCGCTAAAGGGTCTTTTAAATGGTCCTCGCCACTTAAGAACCCATTCTCTATAATGAGGTTCTCTACTTTCGACCTTTTTAATTTTATATACTCCCTTCGTCCTACTAAAATTGGCACACTTGCCTTTTTTGTTTGTCCCACTAGAATTGATATTTTCCTAAAATAGTATGTGGTCCTTACTTTCTCTACTCATATAAAATAAGTGGACTCTACCTGCTTTACACTTTTAACCATTAATTCTTAATCTCCGTGCCCAACTCAAAAGTGTTAATTCTAGTGGGACGAAGGGAGTATTATTTTTTATTTTAAATATATTTTTAAATTAAATTATTGAATTTACCAACATAATTTTTTTTAAATTAATATTCAATATTACATTAATTAAAAAAATACAATAATTAAAAAAATTACAATAAACTTTAAAATTTTACATTCTTTGAACTACAGCTAAATAGGATCAAATCGTGCCCAAATGTGCTCGAGTAATAAGTTTTGGCGCCGGTCGTGCAATCGTCTATCGCGAAGGCTAGATTATCATGTTGTGCAAAATAATGCATGCAAACATGACATCGCTCAATCATTCATCCTCGATTATCATGTTGTGCAAAATAAGGCACACAAACATGACATCGCTTATTTGCTCCTTCTTCCATAGATGAGCCGGACATCTGATAATAGCCCAACGAGCTTGAAGAACACCAAAATCTTGTTCTATGTCCTTCCGTGTAGCTTCTTGTATCAATTTGAACCTTTTCTTCTTCTCGTCCGTAGGAAATGAATGCCTCTTGATAAAGACCGACCAATCTGGGTAGATTTATTCAATTAAATAGTAGCCCATAGTAAAGTGAGCACCATTTTCCTTGAAGTGCACCGTCGAAGCAGTTCCCGAAAGAACATCATTGAACAACGACAATTCGTTGAGCACACTTATGTCGTTGTTCGAGCCAACGGCCCCGAAGAAGGCATGCCAGATCCACAGATATTGGGATGCAATAGCCTCAAGAATAATCGTCGGCTCGCTGTGATAATCTCGGGTGTAAGCTCTTTACCGCGCCACCTGAAAATTCTTTCACGTCCAGCGCATGCAGTCGAGGCTCCCTAGCATTCTGGGGAACCCGTACTTCGCCTCGTGCAAAACAAGTAGCCTTTGACAGTCGGCGGTAGTCAGTCTCCTTAAATATTTAGGGTAAAAAATACGGCCGGTTGCTCGACAAAATTTCTTCAAGCACTCTAGTGCCATCGACTCTCTAATACGTAGATACTCGTCATAAGAATCTGCGGCACCTTCATTCGCTAGTTGCCGAATTGCCACCATACATTTATGGATCAGTGTAAAGCAGACTATCCCAATAATGTCTCCTCGTTATTGGAAGTATGGATCAGACTCCACCAAATTCACAATGTGCAAGAATAAGGATCGACGCATATGAAAACGACATAGAAAAAATGTTTCACCAAAAATAGGATCGGGGGCGAAGTAATCCCAATAAGTCGTTAACCACATGTTCCACGATCGCAATGAATGTATATTTTTTTGTTGGCCCTTTTTTTTGGAGGTGAATCGAACTGAATTATACTCGCAATCTCCATAAATGTTTTTGCAATGTGCATGAAAAAAAGACTGGGATCAACATTTGGATCCAGAAGAGCCGAAACCTCATCGCCGGTTGGAAGAATTGGAAGAAGAAGATATTTTTTTGGAGAAGAGAAAAACAATGGAGTATAGATATAGATGAAATGTGGTAAAATTGGTGAAAGGAAGAAAGAGTATTTATAAAAAATAAATAAACGAAAACTGCTCTTGTGAGCCAAATGTCCCGTTCACTTTAATTAAAAAAGAAAAAATCAAAATCTCAAACTAGTTGTTTTAGCCAAAAATCAAAGCATTTTTTTTTTAAATTTGTTATTGGTGTATCCGCATCACGCCCTTTTCTCTCTCTTACTTTGCACTGAGTGCGCACTTGTGCTTCGAGGTGTGCACCCTCTTCCCCTATAATGGTATAGGGCTCGCACGAGACGAACTTGTGCCTGCTTCGCGAGCCCTGTCGTGAATGCTCCTACAATAGCTCAACTTAAAATATACTTCCTCCGTCCGAGATAAGTGTGGTGTAAATGAGACGGTTAAAGTTTTAAAAAAATATTTGAAAATGTGTATCAAGTGGATAAAAGATTCCACTGAATTAATTTGTTAGGTAATAAATAAATAGTTTGTGAGATGATTTTTTGTAAATATTGTGTGTAAATGAGATAAAGTATAAGGATATAGTATATCTTAGAATAAAGGGTTAATGGAGCCTAAATTACTATACTTATACCGAATTCAAGTTTGGGTACCATACTTTGAAGTGTGTCATGTAAATTACTACACTATTAATTTAATCTAATTTAGATTTTCCGACCAATTACCGGCGAGGTTAATTTGAAAATTTTGCATACATGTCAAATTTAGGACGCGATGCTGGCATCCAGGTGTCGTCCTAGTGGATGCCACAATGAAACGACGCCGTTTCGGCTCCTTCAAAGATGAGAGCAACCGAATCTCATCTCTCTCGTAGCCCGAACTCAAATCCCTCCACGAATTCAAGAACCAAATCGCCGCTGCCGAATTCAGTGACGAGGCCTCCATATGGGGCATGCCGCTCCTGAAGGACGATCGCAACGACGTTGTTTTGCTGAAATTCCTCTGCGCCTGCGACTTCAAAGTGAAGGAATCCCTCTCCATGCTAAAAAACACCCTAAAATGGAGAAAGGATTTTGGGGTGGACAAGCAGCTCAAGGAGGATTTGGGCGACGATCTTGAAAAAGTGGCGTTTACGCATGAAAACTGCAACAAAGAAGGCCACCCCATTTGCTACAATGTGTATGGAGAGTTTCAGAATAAGGAATTGTATGCTAAGACGTTTGGAGATGAGGAGCAGAGGCAAAGGTTCTTGAGATGGAGGATTCAATTCTTGGAGAGGAGTATTAGGAAGCTGGATTTCAATCCGAGGGGGATTAATACGATATTTCAAATTAGCGATTTGAAGAACTCACTCGGGCCGGAAAGAAGGAGCTTCGGATTGCAACAAAACAGGCTTTGGTCATCCTGCAGGATAACTATCTTGAATCAGTAACCAAACAGGTATTAAGAGCACGAGATGTGATGCAAAAATCGGAAAATGTGAAGATTTCATATTTTATTTTTTAATGAATTGAAATTATGTTTGCAGTAGTGTTGATGATCATTCACTAACTCTGTTTGTTGCATAAGTAGAGGAAGTTTTGATTTGATTAAGAGGTTAAATGCAAAAGAAATAAAAAGCGACGTTGTTTTTTATTAAGTAAAATGATTGTGCTTAACTATTTGTCCGGCGTATCCACATAGAATTTCTAGTGGTCCATGTCATCAAAGTTGTCGCCGGAAAATGAGTTGAGTCATTAAATCAGTTTAAATTGATAGTGTAGTAATTTACATGACACGCTTCAAAGTATGGTATTCAAACCAGAATTCGGTATAAGTTTAGTAATTTAGGCGCTATTAACCCTAAAATAAAAATATCATATTTACTTTGAACTGATAAAAATAATAAAAATACCATAATTATCGTAATTTTATCGTGGACGGGGGAGAGGTAAGGTAAGTGTGATTTTAATTTCTGTTCCTAATTGATTTAGTAGATTGCAATAGGAAAAAAGTTAATAATTCTTATGTCACTCTGCCAAACGTGGACCATTGGCCACCTATGAATGTGATGCCTACCAACATTGTAATTTGTACCATTGAAAAGTTACATTTTTGACATATTTTACAAATTCATGTGACAGCTTTTTGCAGATTTACCATAATAGTAAAAAATCACTAGTGATTCTTATCCTAAACGGGCCTATGAATTATTGCGATCTCATTTCGTATTTTCAACGTTTCATACTTACTATAGGTATATATGGTTGTACATATTTTTTTTATTTAATTAAAATTATAAAAGATATTTAAATATAATTAAATAACCTATTTGCATGCAGGTGAGATCTCTACACCCCATAAAAGTGAAAAAATTAAACCCAAAATTACTCAGATAAGAAAATTTTTAGGTGCCTTTTGTCACTTGAGATATGGATTCGTACAATATAATAATATGTTATTTATTTTCAACATTCTATGATGAATGAGTTCAATAATAGGGACTATGAATAATTGAGAATCTAGATATAGTGTTAATATGAAAGAAGTATAAAAAAAGAAAAAAACTGGTCTGGCGCCAAAAATAACATATTGTATTTTTTTAAGGGGAAAAATGACATGTTGTATTAATATGGGTAAATATCACTTTATGTCCCATCGTTTGGCCGAATTATCGATTATGTCCCAATTTTTCGATAATATCTAATTGATACCCAACCTATCAATATTTTTTTAATTGTGTCCCGTAAAAAAATTTCGACGCACGGAAGTTGACGTGGAATGCCGGAGTTTGATTACGTGGACTTATTAATCCACTTGGAATTGTCAAATCCATTATATTTTAATAAAAAAACTTAACATAATCCATATCACCTCATCCTCTTTCCTTGCGCCAAAAGAATCACATCATCTCCTTCTCCGCCTCGCCGCCGACCTCCACTCCTGCGACGCTGCCGCCACCACCACCATCACCGTCAAGCCTACCGTCAGTGCCGCAGAAACACCAAAGGCCGTCTACCATCTCAAGCCTACTGTCAACTCCTCTCTTCTCCTCACCTTATTTCCTCACTCTCCACGAAACACCACAGGCCGTCTACCATCTCCAGCGGAATTCCGCATTCCCCGCCATCGTAGTGTTTCCGACGACGAGAACAGTCGGCCACCTCCTCCCCAATACTTATCAACACAAAGAATTTGTTTATAAATCCTTATATTTCGATTTCTCTTCATTCTTCGATTTCTGTTTCAAAAATTATCTATTGTGTAATAGTTGAAGTAAATCATGAATAGAGAATGGAGCAAGAGAAAATCTTGATAGAATTTTGGTGGGTATACGATTTTGCGACATCCCTAACTCCCTTCTCCGCCCCCAATCTCCATGACGTCTTCTGCTACCATGTAGCCCTCTTCCCCTGCGCCAGAATGGGTCACCTCATCCCCTTCCTCCGCCTCGCCGCTGACCTCCACTCCCGCGGCGCTGCCTCTCGCCGCTTCCTCTGCCCCGTGCTTTCTTCCCTCTCGCCGCCTCTCTCCGCCGCCGTCGTCGATCTCCCTGTCCTCTGAGAACATCAAATTGACGTTAGGGTTCAAAATCATCGCACGATTGGAACAGAGGAAAGGTATTTCGTGGCTGCGGAGGAATACCTGAGAGGAGAGGCCACTGCGTCGAACGTGTATTTTGTGGCGGCGAAGATCGCGGGTGAATGGCGACGAGCTTGGAGCGGCGGCCAGCATAGGTGCCCTTGCCCGACGAAGAGTTCTTCACTTTTCCCAAACTTTAGAACTTTTTAGTGTTGATTTGGGTTTTTTTCTTCATGCACACTCGTTAGTATTGTTTTAGTGCCACATAATTATAGCTGGCAAATCCAACTGTTTTAATATTTCCACGTCACAGTTTCCGGCGTGCCACGTCAACTTCAGGGCGCCGAAAATTTTTTAGGGGACACAATTTAAAAAACGTTGTTAGGTTGGGTACCGATTAAATATTATTGAAAAGTTGGGACATAATCGATAATTCGATCAAACGATGGGACATAAAGTGACATTTACCCTATTAATATTGATATATAAGGCTAAATCTGCGTAGTCAAATTTGACCATAAAAATAAAATATGGCTGGAGATGATAAATTTCATATCGTAATGGTATAAGTTTTTCAACGATAATATTATAGTAAGTATCATTAATTCTTCGCCTAAAAAAAAGTATCATTAATTCTTCATTTAGATCGGATAAATTTAATGATTTTTGGTAAATTTATCACGACGACCAAAGTTGAACACAATTTATTTAGGCGGCTAATATATGCTTGATATTTGTTCAAGTCTGTTATAATAATTATTTTAAACAAAGTCTATAATCATTAGTGTTTCAAGCTAGAAAGTTATCATTAGTCACCATGCTCTAATTCTTGAACACAAAAAGGGCAAGAAATCATTAGGAAAAAAAGGAAAAATATTAAAACGCCATATCAAAATGATTAATAATATTCCGATTCAACGCATTCCATATTTTTCACAAATAGAATTATGTACCGTCAAAATAAGAATATTTCACTTTTTCTACAGTATATTAAATATTGATCCTTATTCAAATTTTGGTAAGGTTAATTATAATTTCTATCCCGATATTTCATTATTTTTTTAAATTTATTTAAAATATTCTCAAATCTATCAATAAGTTAAACTTTCATTGCTAGATTAGTGACATGACATGTACTCCTTAAAAAACTATAGAGATGTGATTTTTTCAATTTTTATAAGATTTCAATATGTCATATCATCAGTCAAGTGTCATAGTACAATTTAATTTGGTGATAAATTTGAAAATAAATTAAAAAAACAGGTATATAATTGGTACATTCTAATGATTAAGATAGATTTGAAAAATCCTTAAAAAATGGAGATGAAAAAAAAATTAATCTAAATAAGTATCGTGTTAATTTCGAGCATTGCAAATATTTTTATTTCGAAAAAATAAAATAAAATAAAACAATAAGACAGTGGCGGTGATTGTGCCTTCTAAATGCTCACGTGTATGCCACGTATTCCTCTTCTTCTCTTTATATCACAGGTCTAACTGCCTTCTTCTCTCTCTCTTTCACAAACTTTTCCTTTTCCATGAAAAAGGCTACCAGATTCACTCCTTGAAAGCTCTCTCTCTCTCTCTCACCGCTTTTCCCAACTGCACTTGAAGATGAAGCTTTGACAGTTGCCTCATTCGCAACTACACTGTCACATGTATCTTCTACACTTTTCCTTTCCCTCTCTGGAATTTTGAAAATCAGAGCCCAACTTTTCGCAAAGGGGGCTCAAATTTGCATGCCAAACCCATCTCAACATCATTCCCTACTCCAAAAAGACACTACATTAATAGCCGGTACGTCCAAATTCCCCCCCACTGTTTAAATTAAACCCCTTCTTTTTTGACTGATTAAAAGCATTTTACAACTCCAACTTTGGCAGTTACAAAAGAGGAAAATTTTCATTTCAAAAGGGGGGGGCATCACCGATTGTGTACAATGCACTGTTGCGACCTTATTTTTGTCTGTAGATCTGTTTAGGCTTCTGAGGGTTTTTATAGGGATTTTGCCTTTTATATGCATATACATTGCTCGAGATTGGCATAGAGCGTTGTTATGATATAGAATAAGGTTAAATATAGGTGAAGTTGGAGAATGCCAAGGCAGAATTTGATCAATGTTGATGTCAAAATTGGAGGGAGGAAATGCAAAGTGAGGAAGAGGGGTTGTTCATCGTCGTCTTCCTCATCGTTGGTGCAGAATAACCGGTTGAAGCGCGCTTTTTTGGTGGGGAAACGAGTGGGATCGAGCACCCCTGTTCCGAGGTGGAAGATGATGAGCTCCAGATCACCATCAGTGGAGAGTGACAAGGCGGCAACTCTAAAGTATTTGGCGACAAGGGGTGGCGAGAAGGCGAGGGAGTTGTCGATTTCAGCCCGGAAACTGGCTGCCACTCTCTGGGAGATTGATGGTATGCCTTCACCAAGAGTGAGGAGGGATAATTTTGATGATAGGAGGAGTGCGGTAGGGGGAGTTGTTAGATTGGAGGAGGCGAAATCAGGATCAACGGCTCTTGTTTTGTCTGATCTGTTTCGTAGTCCTGTTGCTGAGGTGGGGATTGTGCATTTACATGGACAAAGTTGGATATTTGTGTTTGTTTGAATGAGGGATTTTTTTTATGGTAGAAGTGATTCTTTTGCATAAATCGCGTTTGATGTTGTTTTGTTGTCATTTTCGAATTGCAGGGAATGGAACCTCTTCCGCCAAAGATGGCCAGCCATAGAAGGAGAGCATCAGCAAGTTCTCAGAAGCTTCTGCAGGTTGATAGTGGTTTGGGAGGCACCAAATCTCCTCATAATTGCCTCGTTGAGGTATATTTTCGAGTTAAACGTTTTAGATATTCTTTTACTAGTTTGTGAGATGAAGATGGTTAAAGAATTTGGCATCAGCATTTGTGTTAGTTGATTAGGACCTTCGTTCCCTTTGGTGGAGGATGATTCATAGATTCACTAGTTGAGCACATCTTCATGAATTAAGTGCATCGAGCATTTCTTTCTGGATTAAGAAAACTAAGACTAAATGTGTTTTTAGTGATTTTTATTTTTTATGGATTATAGCTTTGACTGAAATGGACAAAAATCGTATGGTCTTACTGTGGTGGAGCTGAGAACATGGTTTGTTTTTGTTATGGGGCACCATTTTACCTATCATGTCATGTGTTTGTCTCTATATAGATAGCAACAAATGGTTAAACACTTTCATTTGTCAAGCACTAGTGTATTAATTTCTGTTGGCTGTTTCTTCTTGATTGGAATGTTCTACAGAAGGTTAAAAAACTGTGGATTAACAAAGACGATGCAGGTTGATCAGGTGCAGAACCATGCCCGGAGCCCATGTAGGCAAGTAGTTGGAACCAAGAATCGTCTCCAGGATGTGTATAACGGCCTCATAACTTCTAAAGAGTTGCTCAAAGTGATGAGCCGCGTTAGCCATCTTGAAGAACAGAACTCTACGCGTTTATCCCTTTTCTCGGCCCTAAAGTTTGAGCTTGACCGGGCTTGTATCCATGTAAGTAAATTGATCCAAGAGCAACGGAAGGGGGGTGAGATTGGTGTTTTGGTAAAGCAGTTAGAAGAGGAGAAGTTAGTTTGGAAATTGAAAGAGCAAGATAGGATTCGCAATGCCATTGCATCTGTAAATGGAGAGCTCGAAACAGAGAGGAAACTGAGGAGGCAGACGGAGAGGCTGAACAAGAAGCTTGGAATAGAATTGGCGGAGACAAGGGAGTCCCTGACGAAGATAACCAAGGAGCTCGAGAGCGAGAAGAGGGCACGAGAGATATTTGAGCAAGTGTGTGATGAGCTGGCTCGAGGCATAGGGGAGGATCGGGCCGAGGTGGAGGAACTCAAGAGGCGATCGGCTAAAGTCTGCGAAGAGGTGGAGAAGGAGAGAGAGATGCTTCAGTTAGCTGATGTGCTGCGTGAGGAGAGAGTGCAGATGAAGCTTGCGGAGGCCAAGTATCAATTTGAGGAGAAAAACGCCCTCGTGGACACGTTGAGGAACGAGCTTGAGGCCTACTTGAAGTCCAAGAATGGCGAAGAGCAACAACAAGGTGATGGCTCTCCGAGCTATGACAAGATCAAGGAGCTCGAGAGATACTTGAGGGAGACGCTGCCTAGCCCATATGAGTACCAAGATAAAGACAGAGACGATGTTTTGGTTGTTTCAGCAGTAAACAAAGCTGATCAACACAAAGAAGAAGAAGAGGAAGACGATGATGATGATGATGTTGATGATGATGAGGACGATGATTCAGCTGACAGCGACCTCCACTCCATCGAACTAAACATGGACGACATCAGCAAGAGCTTTCAATGGGGTGGCCCTGCCAAAGCTGAATCGAGGAGGAACTCAGTCGACAAGAGCAAAGGGAGAAAGTCTATCTCAGGAAAGATCAAGAAACCAACGGCAGCAGCAGCCGCCATTTTGCCCGAGACAAAGCTCTCATCAGATGGGAACAAACAAGAAACCCTAGACATGTTTGACAGGAGAGGGCTGTTTGAGTTCTCATCACAGCCATGGAAGAAGAAGGACGTCGAGGACGAGCTCGAGAGATACAACATGATCAAAGACCTAAGAGACCACATAGTTTCCACTTCAAGAATTGCATCCTCTCAAGACTTGGCCACCTCTCCTTCAAAGGATCCTCCCAATGGTGTGCCATGTCATGGCTAGCAACTTGAGGCGTCGCATTGCGCCTCCTTATCGGGTTTGGGGTATGGCGAAAACTTCCCTCCAATGTGGCTTAGCCTATGCCATGAATTCAAGAGTGTAAACAGAAATTTTTGTTTCCATAGATTTACATAAAGTCTGTAACTGTATAAATTATGCTACTCCTCTTCAGGCAATGAAAGTATTGTTATATGTTGAAATTTTTACTGCTTTGTTCTTGAAATTTCTTTTACGAAGATTGGCTTTTTGGGATAATCTTAAAGTTTAACCAAATAATGCTGTGGTACAAATGCACTAAATTGTGCTGGTCCCATGTTATTTAACCATCATAGTACAACCTCCTGAATCATGTCAGTTTTTGACTATTCTGATAGTGATTGCTCCTTGCTTCCCACAAACCTTTTTCTGATACAGTTACTTTTTGGATTAGAGAGGTTTCATTAGAATATTGCAAAATAGGCCATGAATCCAATTGTTGAAGTAGTTACTAGAGGAGCTAGCACTTTTGCAGTGCTGGCCCAGCATTAGACAAGCAATTTCTTGTGTTTGGCTTTTGCCTAATCTTGTCTTCAACTTGAAGACTCATGCATGTAACCTGGCTTCAAGAGATGAAGACTTGGAAAACAGCCCACACCATTGAAAACTAGAGAAAAGACACACAAAATGAGATTTGTCACCTCAATATTTTTAATCCCATCAAAATCTTGTTTCTTACAAAACACATGGTTTGGGGCAAGAGAGGAATTGGGGGTGACACCACAGAAATGTTGTCTCAAACAATTGTGTTTGGAATTTTAATAAGGTGTGTTGGATTATTTAGAGCACATGCACCCATATCATTGCCAGATACAGCTGGAAGCTATGGCTCCCAGAGAAACCATCCATTTTTTATTTTATATTATACATCATGTTGATTCAATGAATGATTGTCTCATGTGGAGGCATCATTTAAGCATCATTTTCAAGTGTCCCATTTATTTTTATTTTATTTTGTCCACTTGTTTGGGATTTTGAAATATCTATGTATTCTCCTACATAGAGGTTTAACTAAGTTTCGTTAAATAAAATAAGAGCCGGGAATTATTTTTAACTCTTCGATGATTAAGATCTACGGTTGATGAATGCACCACTTGAGTTTGAATCTCGAAGGAAGCGAAATTTTTATTTTTCTCGAGTGCAGTAAATTTAACAATTGATGCTTTAACTTATATAGCAAATACAATAATTTTTAGCGATTCTCATATTCTTACGAAAATTATAATTCTCGCTAGAACCACATTGCTTCTACATATGCATATATAGCATTTTGTCCACTTGTTTGGATTTTTTTTTTTTTTTTGATAAACTTGTTTGGAATTTTGAAATATATATGTATTCACCTACGTACGTGTATATAGTGGGTATATATGTACACAATTATCAGGCGCAGAATTTAGACAACAAAATTAGGAAATATGTCAAATATCTAGCACCAAATTGACGACTAGCAGTGGCTAGCACATATGTTAAACATATTTGGAATATTTGAAATTTAAGTATATATATCACATATTTTAAAAAATGAAAAAAAAAATGTCAAGTTTCATATATCATCGGTTATTTATTTTATTTTATTTTAGATTAAAGGACATGGAATGCTAGATAAAGACCTATGTTAAGAGTAAAGAAATATCATGTGATTGAAACGTACATAATGTAGTTCATCCGTTCACAAAATATAATCTTAAAAATAGACAATACGAGTTTTAATAAAAATGATTAGTGTATTGTGAATGAAGAAATGATCTCATTAAAAAGTATTGTTAATGATAATAATTAATTTTATTGTGAGTGAAAATTAGAGCCCCAAAATAGAAAGTTTTAAAAAATAGAAAGAGATTAATTTTTGTGGACGCTTCAAAATGACAAAAATTGATCATTTTTTTTAAAAGGTTAATAGCCGGAAAATACACGAACTTTCACGAAATTTGCAAATTACACACGAGCTTCAAAAATAGCTTCAGAATACATCACCTTTTAATTTTGTTGCAAATTGCACACGGCGAAATTTCCGGCGAAGAATAGGTTTGACCGGTGATTACGTGGACATTACATGGCATATTGCGTGGTTTTTTTTACATGCTGGCAAGCCACGTATGCAAAACGACGTCATTTTGATATTTTGGAGAATTTACTAAAAAATAAAAATAAAAAAATGCAACCCTGTCTGCCTCCCTGCTTCTTCGGCGAGGAGCAGCTGTGCCGTGACCTCCCCTCTTCCACCTCCACTCAACTGCCACCTCCACCTCTCACCTTCTCCGACCCACACAACGTCGCCTCTCTGTCCTCCAAATCAAGCTCAAAAACATTAGATCTCTACATGGAAATCAACAAGCCTCTGCACCATAAGAAATGGTTGTTGCCGTTCGTCTCCTCTCTCCTAACCTCCTCTCTCCTCATCGTCTTGACCCTCTTCACCACAATCCCATTTCGTCAAACTCCTCCAGTCAAGCCACTAGCCTCTCACCTTCTTCGACCCACACAAAGTCGCCTCTGTGTCCGCCTCCCTCAAATCCCTCATCTCCAACAACGTCGCCGCCTTCATCCTCCTCCACTGCCAGCAGCGCCATGGCTGCAGCCCTCCACCGCCACCTCCAGATCTGGGGATTTTCCCCTTTTTACCCCCGGTGACGCGACGCCGCCTCTATCAGTGGCAGAGCCACTGCCACCTCTCACCTTCTTTGACCCACACACACCATACAACAACAAATCCCAGTTCGCGCCTGCTCTGGTCCATCGCCTCCACCAACCAAACCACCGAAGAAGGTGCGGTGTCCAGACGGGAAGGCACCTCTGGTCCATCGCCTCTTACTTTTTTCCATTTCTTATTTTTTATTTTTTTTAATTTATACTACTCAAAATGACGTCGTTTTAAATGTCGGTGAGTCCACGTCCGAAAATTTCGGGAGCCACGTCACCACCGATCAAGGTGGTGGTCAACACGTGTGCAATTTGCAACAAAATTAAAGCTCATGTGCAATTTGCAAATTTCGTGAAAGTTCATGTATTTTCCGGCTATTAACCCTTTTTAAAACGGACGGAGCAATATTGAAAGCGATCCTCTTTATTTATTTCTTAACTAAAGATGAAGAGATTTCATGGGTGAACGTCCACATCATGCAAATTACTCAGTACTTTAATAAAATATTTATAAATATTTTATTAAAATATGTGAATGATCTGTAATGTGTGGACGACTGCATAAGAAAATTTATGATTTTTTTAATCACTATAATTAGTTTTATATTGCGAACAATCCAAAGCAATCCTATAAAATATTTTCTACACCCTGAGATTAGTATGGAACACGTTTATATATTCTAGGTCTCTTGGGTACACTGGGATGTACCGTACACTCAGGTTGATCCGTACCCAAATCTTGACTCGCATTCTGATTCAAATCGTGTAAATGACACTATTCGGTTATACAAATGACACTGTCTGTAACTGACACTATTTTGTTATATAAATGACATTGAATATAATTGACATTATTCGGAAATATAAATGACACTTCTTGTAATTGACACTATAAGATTACAAATGTCACTATAATATTTTAAATAACACTATAAGATTGAAAATGACACATAACATTTTTAAATTTTATAGTGTCATTTATATAATTGAATAATGTCAATTATAAGTAGTGTCATTTGTATAACTGAATAGTGTCATTTACATGATTTGGATCAGGATGCGGGTTAAGATTAGCATACGGATGAGAATTTGGTATGGGTCAACCTCGATGTACGATATACCCTAGTGTACAAGAGATTTTTTGTTCTCAAGTTAAGTCGTATATCCTTTTCCGATAAAATTGTTTATCCGTTTTTTTGGAATTGGGTAATGGAAGTATCCTGCATTCTTAATATTTTTTTTTATGACACCTATACATCTATGAATCCTTATAATATCAAATATCATAACAAAGTATAAAATAGGCAACGGGAGTCGAACTTCATTAATTTTTCCAAATATTCGTAACTTTTCCTATGTCTTAAAGGGCAAAACACCTTTTTAGCTTCAAATAATTCCTCATTGTACTTGCCACTTAATTCCTTCCATCTCCTAATTCCTTTTTTTTTGACATAATTGATTGATAACATGATAAGACACTCTTGCGTAGGGGCCTCACTGAAAAAACTTTTTGATACTCCATAATTTTACATTTCACGACAAAAACTACTTCGTTTTGTTACTATGGTAAATTCTTTATCAGCTGCATTGCAAATTTATCATGGAAAGGAGAGACAAAGAAATATAATAATCCTCATTTTTTTATCCCATATTTTGTAAGTTGATTTTCTTTTATCACACTAGCCATTTCTCTAATAATAATATTATCATACCAACCAACACTATAATATTATCCATAATTTTTTTTCATTCTGACGGAGAAAAATTATCTACTCTATAAAACATGTGAAAATAACGAAAAAAATAGTACTAAAGTAATAAATTTTCAGCCTTTTCCATCAAAGATGACACACCCTTGTTCATTATTTTGAAATTATTCCTACATGTACAGTTCGACCTCTCCAAACGTTCTTGGGATCAAGTATAAATTGTCGTTTCAATTGAGACAAACTTCATTGGTCCCTCACTCTCTGTAAAATCAGACACACATATATGCCCAATCAATGAGAGAAAGAGAGAGAGGGAGAGACTGTCTGCATTATGTTTTTGGTAGAATATACATATATGAACACTGTATTTTGACGATGCATGATACCTGGTACATTGTAAGAATGCATCATCTCACCCAAAGATAAGAATGTTGGGACAAATCCATGAGAATATATATACAATAATTGAGAAAATTATTCAGACAATTAAAGGACAGCGACAGCATACTCGACCTAGAAGGCTTAGGTGAATGAACCTGCATTTTGGACGTTAGTGCGTGTCTGCTAGGGAACGTCGGGCTTGCTTGATGCCGAGGTGAAGGAAACAGGGGTCATGGGGTGGTCCTTCACGACGAGGCTGAGGATCTCAGGGCGCGCGTAGTGGCCGACCACATCAAAGTCGAACTTTGCCCGAACCACCTCGCCAAGATCTGTGCATAAGGAAGAAGACAACCATGGAAAGGTGCAAAATAATTGAATCCCTAACCAAAATATAGGAAAGCAAGGACAAAGCCAGCAACAATCCAAATCAGCATCACACCCATATCCAACCTCAGTAACTGGAGAAGACAGCCATTACAAATGAGAAGGAAGAGACAAACTTTATGCAGAAAACACGAGAACGTGTAGTGGAAGGGGACAAGCAGTGACTATAAGAGCGAGGAAGATGATTAGTGTTACAATGAAAGGTGCACTATAATTATTGAGAAAATTCGACGGAGACAAGAGAAAAGATTAAAACTTTCATATCAGACATTTCGGGGCTGCAAAGGAAAAGTGAAAAAGACTCTTTGATAGTTATCTACTTGCTAACTGGTTAAGATTAGGTACTCATGCATTTTTGTTTATACAGTTATGCATTATTATAAATATATTCATGCATTTTTTTTTGAGAGGATATTCATGCATTTCTTGATAATGTTTTCGAGTTAATGCATTTATGCCGTTTTCAAGTGTGTGAATTGCACACAATCCATGAACTTTACATTAATAAATTATTAGAGTCGAATAATTTGTATTAAATTTTACACTATATAGTAATTAATTAATATAAAAAAATTGAAAACTATTCTTTTCATGGTTAATATAAAATCGAAGATAGATTTTTAATGTATGTGAAGCGAAACCACAAATATATTATTAAATGTAGCGATGAAAAATTAGTTTAGTTATAGTTAATGAATTGACATTTCTAATTCAATGGTATAAATAGATTTGGTTTCAAGCATGAAAAATTAAGATAATGATAGCATGAGATCTAGATATATAATAAATATATTTAGTGTAATAATGAATTAATATATTCTTATAAATATATAACATATAATATACAAAGTTATCCTTAGAATAAAATATGTTATATGGATATGATAGACAATCTATATTTGTGCCCAAGGCACTTCACTTTTTATATTAATATAGATATATGCAGTTCTGTATCCAACATTATGCATGTTTTTGTCTAACACATGATATTTCATTACTTTTAAGTTTAAACAATGAAGATAAACAAAGAACAAAGCAACGTACCCAAATCTGCGGATATGAGTGCTTCCCCTTCATAATTCGGCCCTGCCAGCACAGTCCCCGATGGAGAGATTATGACACTGCCGCCAGCACAGACAACAGATTCCGGCATGAGTTCTTCCTCTGCACCGGAGAAGACATAATCCGGTGGAGGTGGATAGTCTTTTCTTCTGCAGAACTGGTTGGCAGAGAGCACAAAACACCCTCCTTCAAGGGCAATGTGGGTCATCGAAGCTTGCCAGACATCCCTCGAATCAGCCGTAGGAGCACAATATATTTCAACACCTGTTAACACAAAGCTCTGAGGAACTTGAACAATAGCTTCAAATAGAGAAGAATGAGTCGGACACGAACAATGGCTAAGACTATTCATGGCTGAATAAAATGTAATATATACTGAGTTCTCATCATGTATCATGAGATGAAAGAATTGAATACATGGAGATAAAGTGAAAAACAACCTTTAGCATACATTGCTGTCCTTAAAAGTGGCATTCTATTTTCCCAACAAATTGCAGCCCCGATTTTCCCAATAGGTGTGTCGAAAACAGGGATTGTTGACCCGTCTCCAAAGCCCCAGATTATGCGCTCCAGAGCCGTAGGCATGACTTTCCTATGCTTTCCAAGGAAATGACCTTGAGGGTCGAAAAACAGAACAGTGCAGTATAGGGTATATCCATCTCTCTCTATAGCCCCCATCACTAAATGAACCTTATATTTCGCGGCCATTGCAGCTAAACGTTCAACTTCAGGACCTGACAGAAGATGGGATAATATAGTAACTGTGACACAAACATTCTCTGTTATATCTTATACAATGCATTTTTCATCAATGCTGGTTCTTACCAGGAACATCAATAGCAGCAGCGTGATATCTCCGGAACTCCTCTTTGCCCTTGGCTGTACGGTTACCAATTGAAACACCAAAAGTTGATCCACGTGGATAGCCACCAATGAATGCTTCAGGAAACACAACTAACTGAGAGCCATATGAGGCTGCTTCAGCCAGCAGCCTTTCAGCTTTATCTGGACGAACAAGACTACTCGTCACTCACAAGGCTTTCGCGTAGATAGCAAAGAATAAGACGAAATTCTAAAATAATGTATCCAGATTCCTCAAAGTTTTCCTATACTTTTAGCACAGTACTGTAGAGCAATTCTTACTTCTTTTGATAGAATCAGATAACGAAAGGAGGAGCACCTAATGGCCCCTCAAAAGTGATATCTAATCATAGTAAACACCAACCATATTAGGGATGAAGGCTTTACTAAAATCAGTGCATATTAGGGGTGAAGGCTTTACTAAAATCACAGTGAAGTCAGGGAAATTATAAAGAACTGCTCCAAATTCTTTCAAAACATAGCCTTTTATTCATGTAATAATCTTTCCTCAGTCAAGGTTTCATCTAGAGCCAAACATAACATTTCAATGAATTTCCTCCTCATACAAAAGTAACATGATAAGACTAATGCAAATGTATGCTAATCAAATATCTTTCAGCTTTTTCAGGCTTCAAAGAAAGAAACCCTTGAAACCCTTTTTCTTTATTCAACACTCATCAATCATAATCAAGAAAGCAACTCCAACCATCTCCCTTCACCATTCAAGAGTAACTCCAGAACCATCTAGAAACACAAGCAACTCAAAAAACACTTTTGCACCCAACAATTCAGTAATGCATTTCTTTTTTTTGTCTACCACAAGCCCGAATCTTTGTCAATTAGGAAAACAAAAAAAGGAAAGGGAACCAACCAAGAGTGGCAGGGGTGTCGTAGAAGACGGTGGCCGCCTGGACGACGGTGGCGCGGACGGTGGGGGCGGAGGCGTCGGCCCCCATGTCCACCTCGGCAAACAAAGGGCCCTCGTCAACAGCAGGATTAGGAACCAGAGCCATGTCTCTCAGCTTCTCAGCTACTGCTTCTTCCACCCCTGAATTTCTATTCAGAATTTGACTGTTCGGAGCAACCGATGATGACGTGGACACTGAGCTCATGTGAAATGGCGACGACTCTGTAAGAAAATTTCGATCATTAATTTAAAAAATAATTACGTTCTTTCCATTTTTGTTTTTAGTCCAGAGATTTCTTGAAAGTGGTGGATCATAAAATTTTCTTCAAATGGGTAAGGGTCGGAAGATTGGTTTTTGGATTGGTGGCATGAAATTGTCTTGAAACGGGTTAAGGGTCGGAAGATTAACCGGGTCAGCCCACCTAAGTGTTATATCCAATCTCCAGATAATTAAGTGTTACTACATGATCCTAATAAAAAGTAATGTCAAATAATAGTTAAATTCTTATTATTGATAATTTTTAATTAAAATATTGATAAACTAAAATTGAAAATTATTAATAAAACTCTAACAACAATTAATTAATTATTTACGTAGTACTTATTATTTATTATTTTTTAATTACGGCGATCGAGGACTTTTAAATAGTTAAATGAGAATGAATCTAAAAAGTTAAATATTTAAATTTTACAGTTAATGTTAATTTATTCAAATTTATCGTGTAAAAGGAAAATAACGAATAAGTCAGTATAAATTTACAAATAAATCAATATAAATCTACGAATAACAACTTGTAATGCATTACACGAACATAACGAATAAGCTAATATAAATATACGAATGTAATGCATAAATAGCCATTATTTTAACACGCTATTTGTGAAATCTTGTTCTTCTCCGAAATGAGTAGTATGCAAATACAAGCATACACGAACCAAAAAAAACAAAAGTGTTGAGTTTCTCAGGCTTGTAGAAAAATGATAAAATTACACACGATCAACTAGAAAATACATTAATTTATCAAAAAAAAAAAAAAAACTAGAAAATTCATCAACTTGAAAAAGTAAGGCCATTAAATTTCACCTTCTCCTTCAACTATTTGCCTCATATTGTGTTGCTGAAAAGTGGCCCGAAACTAATTATCTTGCCGTATATGTGAATCGAAGATTTTGGTTAGTGAAGCCCTCTAGTCGGAATTTTTCCTTGAACTCTTTTGCATCCTCCTGATCAAAGAAGTTGAGCTCCACTTGAAGCCCATGATTTCCAAGGCTCTCTTGTTCCTCTACTATCTTAATCGCTGAAATGTAGACTGATTCCGCGCAATAGCTCACATCTATTCTTTCAAGAGTCGCTATATCTCCTACACCTAAAGGGATCTCTTCCAGTTCGGATAAACCTGAAAGGGAAAGTGTCTCCAACACTAGAAAATGGGAGCACTCCGCAATCCAACAGATCAAACCAACACATCCATAAACTTGCAGGTGCTTCAAGCTAAGGAATCTCTCCTCACTCGAATCCCATTTCGATCCCACCAAGGATTTCCTCCCCGACAAATTGAGAACTTGGAGACGAGGCAATGAACCAAGTGTCTTCATATCCCTCCACAAGAGCTTGCAACCATGCAAACTCAACTCCCTGAGTGAGCTCAAGAATCTGAGGTTCTTCGTGGAATAATGTGGCCTTGACGATCCACAGGCGGAGTATCTCAGCGACTCGAGTTTGGTTAAGCTTCCGATATTGTACAAAGTGCGACGCGAGCTCGAATCAAATTCCAATTCCTTAATGTTTGGTATTCTCTTACAGACCTCCTTAGAACACTGGAATTGCTTTACTCTCCTGAGCGTCTGCAAGTTTCGCAATACAATCGCGTCTCGATTGCCCCTGGGATGAGGAAGATGGAGTGACCCGATATCGACATGCCTAAGCTGTGGCATCTCCCAGATCTCAGCCGGCGCAACAACTTTTACAATCCCTGTAATCTTCAAAGTCTGCAAACTCCAGAGGTTTGAAATTGATGAAGGGAGATTGTAACTGCGGATCCTGTTGAGTCCGACAAGAGTAGATTCATGGTATAAATACCGCAAGCTGACATCTCGGAGATTATAGTCTAGGCTACCCGAACAGTGAGCCAACACCCTCAACGATCGAGATTTAAACGGCCTTTCCTTGGCGGTGAATATCTGAGGATGGACAAGACCAGAGCTATTGTTTTGGCTGTAAAAGCTTGCAGTTCTTTCATCAACGGTGAAGTGACGCCGCACACAAACAAAGTCCTCTTTTGCAGCAATCTTGATGCTCAAGTCTCTTACAAGATCATGAACACAACATGTTTCGAACCTCTTGTGTGGTCTGAACCCACGAACTAAAAGGAGACTCCTGTCGATGAGCTCCTTTACGTATCCCTCCGCGATTTCTTCCAAACTCTGGTGTGTGTTTGGTTTTATAAAGCCTTCAGCAACCCAGAGTTTAATGAGTTCGGACACACGGATATCACAGTCTTCCGGAAACAATCCCAGGTAAAGGAAACATGATTTCAGACACGCAGGCAAGTGCTTATAACTCAGATATAATATGCTCAACACTTTGTTTCCCTCTCTTGAATTCAAAATCAAGCTTATATCATTTCCAATCTTCTCCCAGTATTCTTGTGTCCTAGATGATTTTCCAAGAAGGCCTCCAATCACGACGATCGCGAGTGGGAGTCCTCTGCACTTGTTAACAATCTTCTTTCCGATGTCTTCCAGTTCAAGAGGGCAGCTTTCCTGTGGAAATGTTTTCTCACAGAAAAGCTCCCAACTCTTACTATCATCAAGAAAGCTCAATGCAACTGCAGAGGAGCTAAAATAATCCACCACCTCCGATAGCCTAGTTGTTACCACAATTCGGCTTCCATTGTTATTTTCTGGGAAGAAAAAATTCATCCTATCCCAAACCTCGACGCTCCACACATCATCCAGTATAATGAGATACCTCCTACCATATAAAGTTTTATGCAACTCTTCGCCTAATTGATCCTTATCAATATTACTACTCAATCCTCCTAGGCAAGAAAGTGCTTCTTTAAGAATTTCTCTAGCATTGTAATCTTGCGACACAGTAACCCAAGCACGAACATCAAAATGTTGAACAGTAAGTAGATTTTCATAGACGTTTCTAGCAAGAGTGGTCTTACCTATCCCTCCCATTCCGACGATTGAGATTATCCGCCGCTCAGGAGGTTGTCCAGTGAGCTGATCCAAGAGTTGCACCAAGTAGCCGTCGAATCCCACCATAGCTGCAGTCTTCACAGATGCAGCTGATGACGTCGAATACGAGGGCTGCCGGTTTATGCACCCCATTTCTTCTTTAAACTTGATTACCTTTTCCTCGATTGAAAACATGCCGTCGATTATTCTCTGCAGACGGAGCAACATCTGCAGACTTTTTTTAGTGGAAACAGCACGAACTCGATCTGCTGCTTCACATTCAGTTATATCTTCAGCCGCATGAGCCACGAATGCAATTCGCCTCAGCAAATCATCTGCTTCTCTGCTGCCTGCATCTGAATAATGCTCTACAAAATCTAGAAAGAAATCAACCTTTGTGCGAAGAGATTCATTCTGGTACTTGTCCAAACAAGTAGAGAGGAGAGGATGAGCCTGGATCTTCTCCATAGTATTCAACAAAGAAACTAGAGATGCATAAGCCGCCATCTTTAACCTCTGATATATTTTTTTAATAAATTGCCTTGATCTTATGATGAAGAGTTAAATTTTTGATCTGACATGAGATAGGCTAGCTATACGGTGTGAATCCATGCTTAATTAATTAAATATTTACAAGTTCAAATATTTTAGTCATATATTGAGATCTATGCATTGAACCTGCACATGCAAGCAACTAATTTTCGTATTATTTATGCATATTTCTAAAATGTCGTAAAAGGGAACTAACCAAGAGGCACGAGTGGCAGGGGCGGAGGCGTCAGCCCCCATGTCCACCTCGGCGTCAACAGCAGGATTAGAAACCAGAGCCATGTCTCAGCTTCTCCTCTACTCAGAATTTGACTATTCATCGATGATGACTTGGACATTGAGCTCATGTGAAATGGCAACGTAACTAATTACGTTTTTTCCATTTCTGTTTTTAGTCCAGAGATTTCTACGAAGTGGTGGATGGTGGAATGAAATTGTCTTGAAACGGGTTAAGGGTTGGAAGATTAATCGGGTCAGTGGGGTTAGGTTTGGGCCATGTAACTTAGTTCACAATGAATTTTATTCCCTATTCTAGTAAGGGTTACTACTATATTACATGATCCTAATAATGTCAAATTTATCATTATTACACATTTCGATGCATTCCAATAAACGGTACATGGCCACAACATAATAATTGAATTCTAATTATTATTAATAATTTTTTAATTGATAAACTATAATTGAAAATTATTAATAAAACTCTAACAACTCATTAAAGTTTTAAAAAATTATATACTACTCTTTACTGGATTATCACTGTTATATTAATAATGAATTATTAATTGATAAAAAGAAAATTAAAATAAAAATACAAAAAGTAATATACATATATTTTAATTGAATTGTAATAAACTTTAAAATTAAATTAAAGCATAAAATAATTGAGAAGGGAAAAAAAAGAAGAGAAATAAATAAAAATAAAAAATGGTAGATGAAATGTGGAAGTTATTATCGAATTGGAGGCAGATATGTGCGGCGGAAGAGATGAGGGCTGAATCCAGTAGGCGACAGGTGATCTGAGCTGAGGTGGAGCAGTTGCATGCGAAACAAGTAGAGCTCAGAAGCCACGCCCACGTGGGCTCACGTGAACTTCACGCTCCACTCGTCTCTCTCAACAAACAAGAAGAAAAGCAACTTGTTTGGGTGTATCAGCATCGGGTTCGTTCCTTGCCCCTATTCTAAGTTCTAACATATTCCAAAACAGGGGATTTTCCCTTCTTTAATTACAATTAAAATAAAATAATGGGCAGCTGTAATATCAGCGACAACGACAGATCAATTTGTTCCATGGAAATCTCCATAGCCGAAGCTTCTTCCATGTTTCCCGGCTTCCGCTTCTCCCCCACCGACGAGGAGCTCATTCAGTATTATCTCAAGAGGAAGCTGCACGGCTCCGACGACGGCGTCGAAGTCATCCCTGAAGTTGATATTTGCAGACATGAACCTTGGGATTTACCAGGTTTAATTTCATTCCCATTCTTCTTCCATTTAATCTTTTCGCTCTATACACTATACTTTCCTATTTTATTTCATCAATGCACCTTCACATACATACTTGTCTAGCATTTGTATAAACATGTTAATTAGGAATACATTTTGTGACTGACTGACTATGGTTAATCAAATTAAGTTGGGTTTTTACACGGTTTGTTATTTCTTGGTATTTTGAACTTGTGTTTTATGCTTCTGCGCTTTCTTTGTGATAATTGATGAAATGAAATAAAAATGATAATAGATACATGAAGTCTATTGGCATACAAATTTATGGGTGATTGCGTCTAAATACACAAACTTTCACCATGTAAATTTTTTCTATCTTAAACGACATTGTTGGATGCCTATCACACCTTTTCAATTAGTTATGATGATATTAATGTGCCACTTTAACTAAGTCACCACACATTAATTCGTGGAAAATTGAAAGCTTATGTATTTGGAGGCAGCCTTTTTAGTTGGTGTGAAAGGTTAGAATTTGGTAAAATTTCGTATATTTGAACGCAATTATCCCTAAATTTCTCCAAGTTTTTGGTAATGTGATGTGAAGAATGAATTAGGATATGTATGTGAACAGCATTAGCATTGTATTGATTGGTTGTTGATTGAAATGAAAGCACAGGTCAATCAGTGATACAATCGGACAACGAGTGGTTCTTCTTCTCGCCTCGCGGAAGGAAGTATCCGAACGGGTCTCAGAGTAAAAGGGCAACCGTGTCCGGTTACTGGAAGGCGACAGGGAAGGAGCGCAGCGTGAAGTCCGGCTCGACCCAGATTGGCACGAAGAGGACTCTCGTGTTCCACATGGGTCGGGCGCCTAAAGGGCAGAGGACGGAGTGGATAATGCACGAGTATACCACGAGTGAGAAATCCCAGGTGATCACCACTTTCATCTTCTCATTTCTCATCATCTTATCAAAAACCATCTAATTGATTGTTTGTTGAATGTAGGATGCTATGGTGGTGTGTCGCCTGCGGAAGAACAGGGAGTTCCATTTGAACGATTCCGTAGGGGAAGGGGCAGTCGAAAACAGTGCACCATCTGTATCTGGGCTTGTGGATGGGGCAAAGACTGCTGGTAGCTGTTCCAAGGATTGCAGCAGCAGCCACAACTCCCACTCGGTGGAACAGCTCGACACGGGCTCTGAGTCGGAAGAGAAAGTCACGAACGAATCCTCTCACCCTGTAAGCAGCCTCAACGAGGTTTGCATCAAAGTATATGTCTCTGTTTTTGTTAAAATGAAATCAGAGAGTGACTAATTTGATGATATGATTGTAGGAAGATGATTGTTATGCTGACATAATGAAAGACGACATAATCAAGCTCGATGATTCCTCGTTGAGCGAGAATCCTAGGCCTATAAGACAGAAGCTCCCTTCCCAGGGGACAGCAAATCGACGTCTCAGGCTCAGACGCCACAGGATGGAATCTTATGGGAATGGGAGGGAGCATTTTGGGATATATGAATTGGAAAAGCAGACGAGTACTCGGGAGATAAGTATTGAGAATGCTAGAGATTCGAACCTAATTGAGAAATCAACAAGGATCGTGTTCCTCGTTGCTGTCGTGTTAATCTCTGTCTTGATATTGCTCCTCTACATCCGCGGATCGTCTAGCTGACTGTCTTGGTATGCTCATCTTTACCTCAATGTTTGATCAAGAATTTGTGATCAAGTTTTGAAATGTAAAAAAGTGAGATCGTATATGTTATGATGGTGTGAATCTGTATAGTTTATGTTGAGAATTGGTTGGGTAGTTTTGCACATATGCTTGGTAGAGATCTATTTTTCATGCTGTATTCTCCGTAGTATCCATGCACGCCATGCGATAAGCTGAGATGATTAAACACATTAATTTAAGCTGAAAATGTGCAGTTTCTTGACAGAATCGGTAAACTGGTAGAGCGTCGTTTCTTTCATGCAAACTCGTGTTTTATTTATCAATATTTATTTTATGTATAGTCATATATGATATCATTATTAGGCCGTACTAGTGCGTAACCCGTCGAAATTCGAGGGAAAATTATTTTAAATTATTATTTAAATTATATGATACTCCCTCCATCCTCCAAAATTATGCATATCTTTCTGTTTTGGTGCGGCCCCTAAAATTATGCATACCCTATTTTTAGACACTACCCCACATATAATTCTTACAATTTTACATTTTTAACTTATATTATTTACTCATAATCTATTTATATATAAATTATTTTTAAATTTATTTAATTTAAGGTAATATAGTTGAAATTATATTAATCTGAATCATATTCCTCAATTACATGTTAACATTTTGTTAGAATAATAAATATTTTTTATATAAATTTTTATTTAATAATATTTTTAAAAAATGTCAATATTGAAGATTTTATTTCATCTGGGCATCATCTCGTCTGAACCACCCTGTAGTATCATATCATCATTTAAAGTCCGGAAGACGACATCTAATGTTTGAATACTAGACTTTTGAGTAAAATACATGTAATACCCCGCCCATTAATATTAAGTTTAGAATAATTTTTGAACTTAGATTTAAGATGATTCACGCCAGATTGAGAAAAAGAAATTATTTTAATTCCAACAAAAATGATTTACAAAAGCATTTGTAAATTTAGTAATTTAAATTTATATGCTTTGCATATTTATTTAATTAAGCATTCAAGCATTTTTATGAGTGAGCTTTAATTTTATTTGGGCCTTAAGCTTTTAATTGCTTGAGTTTGAGTATTCGAATAATTCGAGATAATTATTTGAATGAGAACGGTGAACTCGGAAGTGAGATCTGAGTCCGTTACGACGTTTTTAGAATTTTTGACTTTTTGACGATGAATAGTAAAATACTGCTATTTCGTCTTTTTGTCGACTTTCAAAAATCTTACGTGCACGTCGTCGAGAAATATTCTTAGTTTTTCGATACGAGTCCAATAATGAAAGTTTCTATTTTTGGACGACGAGTGAATAGTAAATCAGAATTTCTCGATAAACGTGTAGATCTCGTTTATCAGAATTTCGAGAACGAGCTTACGTTTTCTATATTTATATAGAATTACGAGTTTAATGAAATTGAGTAGAGGTCGAGAGGGCGAGTAACGAAGAATGTGGGTAATTAGTCGTTAAAACGAAACGAAACGAGATATTTAACGACTAAGTGGGATAATATCTTAAAAGATCTAACCCTACCCCACCAAAACCACCCCCCCAACCGCCCAACTCCCACTCCCTATAAAACCCACGGCTGTTGGCAGCTCACCCCATTCACTATCACCTTTTCTCTCTTTCACACACACACCAAGAACACACACTCACCATTAAAGCTTTGGTCAAGCTTTTGAGCTCCGATTTGAGCAACGAGGAGAGCGCCGAGCACCTTTTCGATCATAGATTCACGTAGGTAACATCTCTACCTACGATTCCATGGTTTTCTTTTCGGTTTTCGTCGACGTTGAAAAAACGTCGATTCTCGACTTTTTTTTCAAACGTTGTAGGATTGATGTGAATTTTTAGTATGTTGTTCTTGGGTAATTATCAAGCATGTTTAATGAAAGAGTTAAGATCGGTTCGAACCATAGCTAGGGAATCCAGTTGGGCAGCCCGCTTTTGTTCTTCATTGCTCTTCATCCTTCGATTTCCAATTGATTGTTGTAACTTGTTGTTTGTGCTTAGGAGCATGCTAGGATTGTTGTGCTTTAAATTCATAGTCTTCCAAGCATGAAAATAGCATGTTTTTATGAAGATCTTGGCTGCCAAAATTTGAAGTTCAAGGCTGCCGATTTTTTTATGAAAGTTTGAGGTTGAAGATGATGCATGTTAAGGGTTTTGATGTGTTTGTGTTTTAGGATGGTTGATGAGCATGATGAAGTTTTGAAGTGTAAATGTTAGAGTTGCATGAACTTAAGGCTGCTGTTCGTGTTCAGTTTCTGGAGTCATGCATTGCATCATGTTTTAATTGGTCATTTAAAACTCCGATTTCAAAAGAAAGACGAGTAAGAATATTGTTGGTGTTCTTAACTCAAGAGAATTGTTTTCAAGTATTTATTCTTTAAATTTTGAAAACCCGGCTAAGTGAATCATAGGATGATGAGCATTACACCATGACTTGAGTTTAGATTAAGAGACCTATTAAGAATAGATTTCTTGTAGGCTTTGAACGTCAGGAGGATTAGCACTGCTATTCCGATTCAGAGTTAAGTTAAACGACAGGCTTTGCCTAAGCAGGTGGGCTTACTTTCCAAATGTATAAAGTATGATTGAGTTATTAAGCTCTAAATGTTTCAATTAAATGCAAATTATTTATTCAATGAAATGAAAACTGTTTATCCAATAAAATGTTTATGTGCACTCTGCTCTGTTTAAGGCTCGCCACAACGAATCAATTGAGGTTCTCTTATGGCCTAACACGTTATTTGAGAATTGTGTACACTCGTTAGCTGACTCGGTGGGTTGATCTCCATCGGGCACTAACTAAGAGGCGTTATAAGGGTGCTTGCTGGATGTGTTCCGAAGCATGTAATGTAAGGGCCTGCCTGGGTAGCGTCCCGAGGTCAATTCAACTTGTCTGAGTTATGTCCTCAGGGCAAGTGCAATGGGAGAAATGGATCCGTCGGTGGCTAAAAGGTCCGGGATCACAGCGAGTAACAGAAAGGGAGTGTGACATGTGCGCACAAATGAAAATTATTTTAACATGCTTAGAAGTTATTTAAAATCTTCTAAGTCATGTCAAGTATGATTGGATAAACTGTCTTTAAGAAGAAAAAAAATATGAAATGTTTATGAAAATGCATGCCCACTGAGTACTTTAGTACTTAGCCCAAAAATACTTTCAAATGTTTTCAGGTTGGCTGGCTGGTGTTGATGGGGAGGAGCTGAGGCTAGGGTTCAACTTCCTATTAAGACTTCCATTGTAGCACTCAATAATATCAAGTCTTTTGTTTTCCCTAACTTAAGGCTTTCATATTAAATTTCAAATGATATCCCTGATTAAGTTTAGACTCTAAACTCCTAGATTCATGCTAATGAATGTTGGTTGTCAGAAGCATGAAACAAAGCTTGTGATCCAAAGGGGACTAGCCCGACTTGTCTTATTCGGGTTTTAACAAGGTTGTTCCTTGTTTATTTCTATGAATTAGTTGCACCTCGATTGTATTTATTCATTCAAGAATTGGGGTGTGACAATACAAGAAATGAACTTTTATACATCAATTTTTTTAAGGGTTAATTACGTCAAAAACCATGAACTTTGGACCAATTTCCAAATGTCACAGCCCAAAATCATTTATTTTCTTTATATAATTTATTTGAAAATTATTATATTTTTAAGCTATAAAATTTACAAAAAATATTTTAATTCTATCTATTTGTACTATTTATAGCATTTTAAATTTGAAATTATATAAATTGAATTTTTAAGTTATACCATATATATACGAAACTTACACACACACACACGCACACACACACACACACACATATATATATATATATATAATTACTTTAACTAAATTACACATGTAAAAATACTTTTGTTTGATTTATGCATTCATTGAATTTTAGTATCTGCATGGAAATACGCATAAATAGAATTACAATATATGTAGACATAGTTATTCTTTTAATCAAAATGATGATCAAATAATTTATATATAAATTTTAAGAGTTATCTTGCCTATAGCCTAACCCTCCCACGTGTCACATCACATACATATGAGAAAATGAAGTGCTGAGTAATTAAGCCTACGCAGTAGACTTTTGATTCATATTATATACTATTCTCTTTTCTTTCCTATATATATATGGCATTAGTTTTCGTATTTTCTCATCCTCGATTAAAAAAACTTTCTACTATATATACACATATAAATATTTAAGTTTATTTATCTATTTTATGAAACTAATTGCGATGCGATTAAGATCTTGACTTTGATTTGAATTGTTCGAGTTGTTTTCTAAAGCTCAAGTTTCAGGTGTGAGATTTATTTAAATACATGTCGTGGTTTATTGTCCATTTTAATAATATGTCTTGGACCCGTAAATAGGGTCCAAGACTTCACCGTCCTTGGATTGCCACAATGCGATTACATGTTAAATGATTGCAACCATTATATTATCGTCAGGGGCCCGTAAATAGGGTCCAGGACATTAAAGTCCTTGGATTACCACCGTGCGAACTGAGGATATGTATGAAATGGTCGTATGTGTTACTGTTTTATTAATTTGGACAATAATTGCATGTTCCCACACTGAGTATATATATATATATATATATATATATATATATATATATATATATATATATATATATAGGGCCGCTCCAATGAGACCCCCTAATTTTAGTGAGATCTAGGGCACGATCTGGTGCGTTTATTTTATCAATCCTATGGCTGATATTGTATCTGAAATGTGATTTTTTTTTCGCAGGGTTCGATTCCTGGAGGGAGCAGAATATTTTAAATTTTGTTATTCATCAGTATATACTGCATTGTTCATCAGTATATACGGCCCTGTTCATCAGTATATATGTCTTATTCATTACGAATTTTTTAAATTTTATTTTTCATCAGTATATACATCTTGTTCATTAGATATATATTTTGTTCATTAGTATTATATGTCTTATTCATTGTACTCATGTTACACGAAAAATAGGGGGTCTCACTGGAACGCGCCCCTATATATATATATAGGGTTGGACTCCTGTGAGAATCTATAATCTTGTAAGAACTAAGAACCATCTTAGACAATAGATTAAGCTTAATCCAATGACTTAGATTATAAATTAGCCGATTAATTAATTTACAATCTTTAATTTTAGAGCTGCGTTTTTTATGAACAAGAGTAATATTGAAAAATATGTTTAATGTCGTTATGATATGAATCATCTTAAATTTTGTAAATCAGAAATGAATCCCTTAATTATAGGGTTGACTCCATTTGTTTGAATAAAAAAAATTCACCTACACTAAATAACCTATCAACATCAATCTATTCATGTCCACCGCCATTTTCTACCTATCATAGCAATAAATATTCAAGCTTTTACTCCACCATTTTTTTTACTTTGTTCTTCAACTTTGTTCACGTCGGAATCGCCAAAAGCGGCGAATAGAAGACGCCTTTCACCTTGTTCACGCCGGGCTTGGAAGAGGTAATTTTCCGGTTGAATTTACTTCTTTCTTTTGCCGACGGAAATTTCTATAAATTTTTTTTGCAAATCATCAAAAAATTGTTCTTTTTCGACGATTGATATATGCAAATGTTTGTTTATCTCTTGGGTTTTATATAATGTATGTGGTTGTGAGTGGTTTTTTGTTTATCTCTTTGTGTTGAACGGTGATTTCTTGGTGGTACTTTGAACAAAAAAGTATGAACTTTGAACTTTCAACAATTTTTTGTTTGAAGATACAACAATATATGAAAATATTTTAATTTTCGTTCAATTTTTATGTTTTTTTTTCGGCGGTTCCCGACGGTGGTTCTTTGATAGTGAAGAGTGGTGAAGAGTCTACAATCTATGAACATATTTTCTGTTCCATTCATATATTGCATTTTTCCTTGTTCATAATATGTGTTTCATTGTTCATGTGACAACTAGACCATCCAATAAGGAAATAATATTGCAAAATAAGTTGATAGAAGCATAGGCGAGAGGTATGAATTATGTACTTGAACAAATGAGGTATGCTCATTATCTATTTTTGATCTAACTTGACATTATCTGCAGCCACAAAGTGGATGCAAAGAGTTCTTCATAAAGCACAATTATATCGCTAGGAAAGTCAAGCGTGAGGCAGGTAAGAATGATGTACTAATGTTCATTAAATTTAGTACTCCCTCCGTCCCAATATTTAAGACACAATTCATTTGGGCACAGAGATTAAGGAGTAGTGGTTTAGGTGTTAAAGTGATATGGCCCACCTCCATTAGTATTTTGATTATGTATTGTTTAATGAATTATTTGACCTTTATTTTAACTTTTGACTTCAAATTTTAAACTTAAAAAATTTAAATTCGAAAATCTCATTAAATTAATTTCTGCCACATTTTTTTTATTCCTATTTATTCCTTTTTTCTCCATTAGCATTTTTTTTCATTTCCCAAAACTGCCGCTGCCTAATTCCCTCCAAATAGCCGAAAAAAGGGGGTCACAGCCCTCATACCAACACATACATGAGCACAGGGGGTCACAGCCCTCATACCAACACATACATGAGCACAGAGGGACACAACCCTCATACCAACACATACATGAGCACAGGGGGGACACAGCCCTCTAAAAAAACTTGAGAACACACACCATATTCAGTCACCCACACAATCTTACCGAAAAATCACAGCCATAACATAAAATCAAAGCACACAGCCCATATTACACATGAATCATCATCTCAGCATTTCAATCCATCTACCACCACACACATGGGCAATTAATATGAGGCACACAAGTACAATAAGAACAATCTCACCCTTTTCACAGGCGGTAAGTAGATTTCGAGGAACCGTCGAACCGTCGGAGTACAGCTGCTCAACCATTCTGGGGTGTCATCATCGACAGCCGCCTCCTCCCTCTCTCTGAGGACGTCCTCCCCTTTCCAGTGCATAAGAAAGGGAGTAAATCGGACTCCTCTTTCGTCATCGCGAGAGAGCATCGGCAGCAAATGTAACGCCGAATCATGGGCCGTCGGATCGGCAACACGGGCGTATCATTCACCATCAACCCCTCCTCCAAAGCACCACCGGAGGACTCCTTCGAGGGAGTTCAAAATCCGCCTTCAATTTGAGAAGAATAACCAGGGGGCGGCGGCGGGACAGGAGGCAAAGACAACGACTCGTCGGATTCCGACTGGAATCCACCGTGAAGCTCAGCAATATAACCAGGGGGCGGCGGCGGCAATGAAGGCAAAGATTCAAACGGATCGAAGTCCTCCGAATCGGGGACGAATTGACTGTTCGAATAAGAAGCCCAACCTAATTTTTGGCTCATCTACTTCGAGATTTAGAGGTTCTCGAAGACAACGGGAGGCGGAAACACAGTGGACTCACCTCGGAGGAGGGCGGCGCTAATGGAGGTGGACTGAGGGGGGAGGGAGAAAGAGAGGGCGACGTATCGAAGATCGAGGGTGAAGGGAGACGGCGTATCGGAGTTCGAAGGTGGAGGGAGACACTGATGAGATCGGAGGTGAGAGCGGCGGAGACTGAATTGAGGGGCTAGGGTTTCGGGAGTAATGGCAGAGAGAAAGAGAGCGTGAAGTAATGAGAGAGAAAGAGAAATTTGAGTATTTATACTCTCATTAGCCATGATTTAATTAGTGTACTTAAATGACTAATTCTTTCCCAAAAAGGAAATGTGTCTTCATTATTGGGACAACCCAAAAAGGAAATTGTGTCTTCAATAATGGGACAGAGGGAGTAATATTCACGATATTGTTGCTCTTGTTCACCAGTTATTATTCATTAACTAAAATTGTTCATCAATTGTATTGTTTGTGCTTGTTCACAAGTTTAGTGTAATATTCACGATATTGTTGTGCTTGTTCATGAGTTTCAATGTTATTGTTCATTACCTTAAATTGTTCAACATATATATTCATTTCCATTATCGTGAACAGTTGGCACGAAGAGAATGCACTCATCCAAACCTGATACGGCTGAACAACCATTGATTTTCCGGCGACTTCCGTTGAAGCGACGATAATTTATGAACATCTCTGTTTTACTTTGAAATTTTCAATAATATATTTGTTGTTATTTTTTCCCGTTGCTTTCCGACGAATTGAAGAAAAAAATTGTTGCGTACAAGGATGGTATCATTGTCGGTATCATTGTCATTGTCGTTGTCGTTGTTGGGATATTCACGGTATTGTTGTTTTTGTTCAAAGTGTAATTTAATGCTTATTGTTCGTTATATTTAGGATATATTCAGTAGATTTGAGATATTATTCACGGTATATGTTCATTAATGTAACTGGTGATATGTTTATTGGATTTGAGAATCTTATTCATTGTATTGTTGTTTTTGTTCAAAATGTAGTCTAATGCTTATTATTCATTAGATTTGGTATATGTTCATTACATGTGAGACATTATGAACAGTATATGTTCATTTATGCCACTAGCGAACATGAACAATGTATCAGAGTTCGTGAATAGAATATATTCAAACATGAATAGTGCACAAAAGAACATGAACAAATGTGTGGTGATCACACTATATGAATAGTGTATATGCAAACGTGAACAAGTGAATACATGACCATAAACATGTGCATAAACATAAATATGTAAGTGTATATTGTATATGCGAAAGTGGACAAGTGTATTAAAATTCAACAAATACTACTTGAGTAAAGTACATGGCATATGATTCGTTAAAATTATATGGGAAATCTCGAAAAACTTGGACAAAAGGTTGTAAATATAATTTAATATAAAAGCATGTACTTGACAATTCCTATTAGTATTCGACAACTACAGTATGTCTTAGTTTTCTTAATCGAGAAAAAAATGTTCATGTGGGATTCAAGAACAAATTCAAAAGTTTGATGAACTCTGCAATTTTTTAGGTTGTTTATCTTAAATTTCGAGTGATTTTTCTAAAATAGTTGGTCGATGATTAATGAATAATCTTGTGTGATTCATGAATAATTCCAAAAAAATCAATGAACAATATTTCATCTCAACTTATCATTTCTTTTCCTAAAAACATATGATTTATAACATACAGTAAATGCTTTAAACAATAACAACGAGTTCAGAAAAACAACATCCGCGATGAACCACATACCACAACAAACTAAAAAACTGAAGAAAAAAAAATCAACGCCAGTAACAATTAACATAACTCATGAACAATATTTGAAAAAACGTGAATAATGAGAATTGTCTTTTTGTCATTTTTTTTAGGTGTGTGGTACCAATAATTTTGGGATATATATAGTGTGGGCCATGAACAAAATAAAATTGTAATCTTTTTGGTATTTTGGTATGTTGTTGGTATGATTTATGTGTTTTGGATAATAAGAAAGGTAAATTTATATGAATACTCTTGTTAGTAAAATTGAACAATCTGTAAAAATGAAAAGATATATAATTCATGTTGTTATTGGTGTTATTCACCGAAAATCGGCCCTTGTTCACAACCATTTTTTTCTTGCAAACATATTGTCTATAACATACTCCGTACATTAATAAAAGCTTTAGCAAAAATGAGGAATGAGCAATACAACACCCATGATGAACAACAAACCACACGAATGAAAAAATTAAACAACCCTCACCTATAGCAATTAAGTAACCGCTAAACGACTAAGTCCTCCCGTCAAGCTCGGAAGCATCGCTGCTTATCTCATAGAGACGATCCCTGCCATGACAGCCGCCATAACCACCCTTAGGACGACCATTATCCACTACAGTCGGCATTTTACCCAATCGCCGTCCGCCTTCAGCCACCGTGTCTCCGTCTGCCATTCACACCGTCAGCATCCCTACACCGCGCTCAGTGCACCTCTCTTCCTCGCCGCGTCTCCCCTAACTTTCGCACTTTGCCGTCCTTCCCCCACCAGCCATCAACGATTAATGAGCAATAAAAAAATCTGAATAATAAAATTTGTATAAGATGTTCCAGCGTGAATTGTGAAAAAAGATACTCCATCCGTCCCCAAAATAAGTTCCTCTTTGGGGACGACACGGGTTTTAAGAAAAAGAGGTTAAGTGTATTAATAGTAGAGAAAAATATGTTATAATTAGTATTGGGAGTGGTGAAAAAGTGTTATAATTTGTATTGGGAGTGGTGAAAAAGTGAAAAGTAAGAATAAATAAAGTATTATTAGTGGTGGGGTAGTTGTCCAAAAATGGAAAGAAAGGAAGAGAAACTTATTTGGGGGACATCCCAAAAAGGAAAAAGAGGAACTTATTTTAGGGACGGAGGGAGTAAATTCCAAATCTTTGGATGTGTGTTAGTGGGTGAGGGCATGATATGGTTGAAATCCAAAATTCCATAAATAAGAGATATGTTGCTCCATGAAATTAGGAAAGTCACGGTAACACAAAATAAGGAAATGACCAAACAAACATTTTAGACGAAAATTAAGCTTGACTAATGTTTTAGATCATAAACGTTAGATTGCAAGGATCAAGGGCTATAATTAGTTCTTAGTTCTCACATGATCCTCTCCCTATATATATGAATATATATATGTATATATATAGGGTTGGGTTCAATAGGAAAACCTCCCTACATAGAGAAAGAAGACATAATATAGTTCGTTGGATCAAAACTAATCAAGGGATGAGATTTAAAGTTCTTTCAATTATTATAATAATTTTTAATACTTCCCCCGTCCCACTTCCATAGTCCACTTCACTTTTTTCACACATATTAAGAAAATGCAATAAATAGTGCTTGGGAAATTCAAATAGTACTTGAAAAATCCAAAATATATGTAATTATTCAATTTTGCCCTTATTTATTCTATGTTTGACTATATTTAAATAAGGTTACTTTGGTAAATAAAAGAAATTTAATACTAATTTAATTTAGAAAATGAACCATATTGTGGGATATCTAAAAGGAATAAGGGACTATGAAGGTGGGACGGAGGGAGTATTAAGCTAATAAATCTGAAGTGAATGAGGCCAATTAAGTAAAAATACAATGAACATAATTTGGAAAGATTTATTGTATCCCTAAAATTTCTCACATTACAAATTGTAGCAAATTTTCATTCGTTTTCTCACGTTTGAATGTTCAAATCAAGTTCAGCGATTTTGCATTTTTTGTTCATTGCGTATGCGTGATATTATAAAAGATAAGATCTTTCTTTATACACCCCATGTTCATCACATTTGATTTGCTGTTCGAAAGTAATTTTAACAATGTTCAAATGAACGGATATAATGTTCATTCAAATTTTCGATTAACTCCGAAACACTCATTGTTCAACACATTTGATTTGTTGTTTGAAAGTATTTTTAACCATGTTCAAATGAAGGGATATAGTGTTCATTCAACTTCAAACCTTTAAAGTTCAATACCATGTACGAACGAAAGCTATTTAGAGCCGAAACTCAAGAGTTACAGAAGATTGGATATGAAAGATTATGGTTATTGTATGTAACGTATCGAAAGGCCAAATCTTTCATAATAAAAAAGATTTGATTATGTATAATTAAGGTACTTTTAGGTTAGAATAATTATGAAAGCACAAACATAACCTTCTACATATATTATACCGTGAGATATGCTAATGAATCTCATCCATCAGATTTCATCAAATCAATGAACGAGATCATGTCTCCTTTCTCTATTTAACTTTGTGTTTCCATATATAACTTCCCCCTATATATATATATATAGGGTTAGGTTCAATGAAAAAGGCCTAAATGTAAGAAAGAAGAGAGAAGTAATCTCATCCGTTGATCTTATCTAATCTAACGAACATGATTTGTTCACGCCATGTTCAACGGATTTTTTCGTTGAACATTCGTGAACATATACAATATTTTTGGGGGTTCTGGGTTTCGACCCCCCATATGTTCAACGAAAAAATCCGTTGAACATGGCGTGAACAAATCATGTCCGTTAGATTAGATAAGATCAACGGATGAGATTACTTCTCTCTTCTTTCTTACATTTAGGCCTTCTTCATTGAACCTTTGCCTATATATATATATATATATATATATATATATATATATTTGTATATTATACTACCAAATTAGTGCTCTTGTATGATATTTAATTGAATATTTTACATTAGTTGAATTACATTATTTTTTATAAAAAAAAATGAGAAGCAAAAGAAAGAAAAAATAAAAATAAAATTGTATGCTGAGTATGAATTGTGGAAGAAAAATAGGGATAATGGAATCTGAAGTAGCAAAAAGATAATGGCAAGAAGTAGCAAATGCCGTGTTATAATATAAAATTTAGAAATCAAAATAAAATAAGAGTGGATTTTTAAAATGGTCACTTTCATATTGTAAAATTAAAAATTGTCCACTAAGATAAAAATATTAAAAAATGGCCAGTGTTATCAAAATACCCTTCACATTAAAAATTAAAAATAAATGTCCACTTCATTTTACCCTTTAAACATCACCCCTTTAAAAAATCCCGCAATTTACAACCAGTGTGAATTCACAATTAAATTTTTTTGGTTGTGACAATTCACAACCAGAATTTTTTGTTTGTGAATTCACAACCAGTCGAATTTACAGTCAAAATTTAGTTCACAACAAAAAAAATTTGGCTGTGAATTCACAACCAAAATTTAATTCACGACCAGAATTTTTTGGTTGTGAATTCACAACCACATTTATGTTGGTTGTGAATTCACAATCAGTCGAATTCACAACTAGAATTTAATTCACAACCAGAATTTATTTTGGTTGTGAATTCAAATAGTTGTAAATTTGAATTTTTAAAGTTTGAATTCACAACTAAAACTAGAATTTATTTTGGTTGTGAATTCGAGTTTTAGTTGTGAATTCATAGATGTGGTTGTAAATTCAAGAATATTAAGTTGTGAATTCATCGAACTGGTTGTGAATTCAAGAACATTAAGTTGTGAATTCATAGATTTGGTTGTGAATTCGAGAATATTAAATTGTGAATTCATAGATCTTGTTGTGAATTGAAGAACATTAAAATGTGAATTCATAGAGCCAATTGTGAATTCAACATCATTAATCAATTATGCAAAATCTGTTTTTCTCTTTCGGTCGATCAATACACTCTCAAAATATCAGTTAAATTTATTAATTAAATTACCAATACAAGTACAATGATACTTAATCATAATAATTTCTCTATAACTTATATCTTTTTTTTCGATTAAAATTAACATTCAGACTTGAGATTAATTTAAAACTAACATTTAGACTTGAGATTAAAAATAATATCTCTATCACTTATATCACTTACCATTCTGACTTCAAATTAAATTAAGCATTCGCCAATTCCATTCTCAAAACTAACCAATCATGTAGTTAAATGTCCATTCAATGAATCTCATAAAAATGTATATTACCTAGACCTTTTAAGATGTCAGGAGATCATTTAGACGAAGAGAGAGAGATGAGAATGACTGATGAAGAAAGGAAAAAGAGATAGAAGATAGTAGAGAAACAGAAAATGAAAGTGCAAGTTGTTGGCCGTTGTGAAGGACATCGGTGGCGCTGATGTGACTGGCGACAGACGAGTTGGTTGGGCTGTTGACTTGAAGGTGAAGATGGTGGCGTCGATGCGGAGGAGGAGGTGTTGTGAGCTGGAGGAGATCTCGAAGGATGGAGGAGGAGGCGAGATCTGGTGCAGCAGAGCAACGAATGCGTGGGGACTCCTCGGCCTCCGGCGGCCGAGAATCGAAGTCCGATGGGTATTCCAATGAGTAATCTCCGTCGCCGGAGGAGATGATACTACTGGAGGCAGACGCGGTGGTGGTAACCTTGTAGTTTCTGCTCGCCGAGAATCAGAAGGCGGCGACAGGGCGGCAGAGAGCTGCTACTGTTGGCCGCCGCCAAAAAACATGAGGGAGAGGAGAGAGAAAGAGAGTGGAGAGAGAGAGAGAGAGAGAGAGAGAGAGAAGAGAATGAGAGATGAGAGAGAGAGAATGCGCAGACCTAGAGAGAGAAAGAGAAGAGAGAGAGAAAAAGAGAGATAAAGAGAGAGAGAGAGTACAACGAGAGAATTTTTAATTTTTGAGGGCAGGGGCATTTTTGTCTTTTCGCTCAAAAACTGGCCAGATTTTAATATTTTTATTTCATAGGCTAAAATTTAATTTTACAATATGAAAGTGGACACTTCTATATATTTGCTCATAAAATAAAGCAAATTAAAAAAAATCAAAATATAAAATGAAATATAGTAAATAAAATAATGAAAT
Organism: Salvia miltiorrhiza; assembly: GCF_028751815.1. Taxonomy (NCBI): domain Eukaryota; kingdom Viridiplantae; phylum Streptophyta; class Magnoliopsida; order Lamiales; family Lamiaceae; genus Salvia; species Salvia miltiorrhiza. Next base: position 33,840,561 of record NC_080387.1, read on the forward strand.
AAAATCAAGAGATAAAAGATAATATATGAAAATAATATGAGAGAGAAAAAAATAGTTTTAGACTTCTAACTCTTGTAACATTTTTATTTTAACTCCATTTTTAGTATAACTAGTATGTGCCCGCTCGTGCGATGCACGACCATCATCGAAATTGAACGATAATTTAAATAAATAAATAAAAATGTTAAACATAATATATATATATATATATATATATATATAAGTAAATATAAACATAAATGATCTCAATAAAAAATAAATTATTCACAATATAATCTCAATAAAAATATCAATCTGAAAACATTCGAATTTTCAATTATTGAAATAGCAATTAATTGATTTAATTGATAATGTGTATAAATTTATAAATAAATAAATTATGAAATATCAAAAGCAAGTATAGATGATAATGAGTATCATTATGGATCATATAATATTCTAAGATGTACAAAACTATTTATTTACATATAGTATAACTGTAGTTTAATATAGTTTTCGAATGCATATTTATGAGGTCATTTTGTTTATGCTCAAATTTTAAAATAAAGTTACAATGTATACATTTTTTTTTCAATTGGAAAGTGAAAAAATAAAGGGTATAACATGAGATATGTGTCGTTCATTTTCCAAAATAAAATGTATACAATTTCAGTAAATTTAAATAAATGTGCTACTAAAAAATTAAACTCTTCAATTTACTTTTATTTTTTATTTTTAAAGAAAATCGATAATGGTTCTCTAATTACTGATTTTCCAATGAGTAATTTTGAAGCTTAAAAATTCGATTTTTAAGATATACTATATATTAGTTATTTATCTACAAATTTATATTAATATAAAGTTGACCTTTAAAAAAATATTTTTAAGCTAAAGATTTCTAAAATGAACAAATATAAGTTTCATCATTGTAATTGCATTAAACTGATATAATAAAAATATAAATAGTAAAATATAAAAAATACTGATCTATAGTAAAAACATAAAAAATAAAATAAAAAAATATGGAAAAAGGAATGAAAGAACCGTGAATTTTAAAAAATGAGAAATGAGAGAGGAGATGATAGAGGAGAGAAGAGAGAGGAGAGAGAAAAAAATAATTTGGTGACTTTAAAGTTTAAACTATAATAACTTATTGGTTTTAAATTTATTTTTTATAATTTTTACATCAAATTAAAGATATCGTCATTATCTTTAATTTAACATCCATATTGAATATTTTTTTATAAATTAAAGTTGATGAATTTAAAAGAAAATCAAATTGAATAAATATATTTGAATAGTGTTTTCTAAGTAATTAATATATTTTGTTGAATTAGTGTGAACGTGTGAAATGAGTTAGTGGTGTTAATAATTTTTTTTAACCTTCATATTAAAAGTATTATCAAAATTATTAAGCATACCGTGCAATGCACGGGAAATGATTTTATATTTTTATTTTTACACAAAATTGATATATACCAATCCAATTATTATATTTATAAATATAATCTAAAATAATTTTAATTGTATATATTTGAGCTTAATATTGAAAAAAAAAAGAATTCACAATAATAAAATATGATATTATGAAAATGCAAAAAAAAAGAGTAAAAATAAAAATAACAGAAATCATTTACGACCTCAAGTTATTAAGCATTTCTTCAACATCTTATTTGCAATAAGTTCGTAATTCTAGCTCAACCAATTCATCAATTGATATATCTAGCATTTGCATCCCGTGCAATGTACGGGAAATGATTTTATATTTTTATATTTATATAAAATTGATTCCTACTCAATTATTATATTTATAAATATAATAGAAAATTAATTATACTTGAATATATTTGAGCTAAATATTGAAAAATATACAAGAATAAAGAAAAATTCACAATAATAAAAATTGATATTATGAAAAGCCAAAAATGTAAGTAAAAAATTAGAAGTAAAAATAAAAAAGAAGTGAAAAATTATTCAAATAAAAGATAAGTGAGGAGAGAGATTTTTTTTAAAAAAATTTAATCTTTAAATAAATATAACTTTTATATTTTAAATTAAATATTTACATAAAATATATAAAATTAAAGCTCTTATCATGATATTTAATTTGATATGAATATTAAATATTTTATAAATAGTCAAATTTCACAACTTTAGAAAGAAAGAAAATAAATAAAAAATAAGAAGATAAAGAAAAGGGAAAAAAAGAAAAGAAAAAAAAATATAGTTTATAAATAAACCTTAAATTTTATTATAACTAAAAAATTACCACTCAATTTTAAAATCAATTTCAAATAAAAATTTTAACTTTTTAAAGTATAGATTAAAGAAAGTAAATTAAAAATCAATTTTTTTGCTGCACAAATCTATTTGCATTTTTTTTTTTTTGAGACGCATGCTTTCTTAAATTCATATGCAGTTTCTCAATGCATTGCACGTAAAAAAATGCAGTTTTTAGTGCATGCTCCATTTTTTTAGACGTGGGATTTGTAAGTTGTAATTTAATTTAAGTTAGTTTAATCCATTTTTTTGTGTATATATAATACTCCCTCCGTCCCAGGCCAATAGGCCCAGTTGCTTTCGGCACGGAGATTAAGAAAGTCAATTTTTGGTAGGTAAATGGTGTGGTCCACCAACAATTAATGTTTTAAGTGTTCTCTTATTTTCCTTAATCACATTTGTTCAATTAATCGAATTCAGCAACAATCAAATGCTTAACAGAAACTGAGAAATCAAACTTTCAATTAATCGAATCTGCAACAATCAGCAACAATCGAAATTTAGCAACAATCAAAATGCTTCAATTAATCGAATCTGCAAATGAAGACGAAAATGAGAGAGAGAGAAACTTTCAGCAAATGAAGACGAAAATGAGGGAGAGAGAAACTTTCAGCAAATGAAGACGAAAATGAGAGAGAGAAACTTTCAGCAAAGTTTCTACCAAATCAAAATGAAGACGAATCTACAATCAAAATGAAATCGAATCTACAGCAATCAAACTTTCAGAAACTTTCTACCAAATCAAAAACCCTAAATCAAGAGCTTAGAGGCGGCGGTGGAGACGGAGAACGGCGGCGGTGGGGGTTCCGAACCGTCCACCGACAAAGGAGAGGCGGCGGCGGCACAGCAGGGGCTGTAGTCTTGAGGCGGCGGCGGATCTGTGTGGCCGGAGCTCTGGAGAGTCAGTGGCGCCGCTCGTTGTTGAGAGAGAGAGAAGGGGGAGGGGGCGGCGGTGACGGAAGAGCGGCGAAGACCGGAAGAGAGAAGAGAGAAGAGAAGGAGAGCAGCGGAGGCCGCCATGGCCGGGAGAGGTTTCAGGATCTGGAGGGGGAGGCCGCCATGGCCGGGAGAGGGGAGAAGGAGAGCAGCGGAGGCGGTGGAAATGACGGCGGCGGTGAGGGTGATCGTGGTGGTGGTCGACGGTCGAAGATGGAATGTGGGTGAGAGAGAGGGTGAAGACGAGAAGAGAGAAGAGAGAAGAGAGAAGAGAGATGCAAGATAGAAAGAGAAAGAAGGAGTGAATGATTTAGGATTTTAATTAGGGGGTGTATATTCTCTTTAATTAAGTAGCTAATTATTTGCTTTACAACCCTAATTATTTCCATTTTAAGACTGAGCCTATTGGGCTGGGACGTCCCGAAAAGGAAAACGAGCCTATTGGGCTGGGACGGAGGGAGTATGACATTATTTTTTGAAGGAATCCCAAAATCGCCATTCAAATCAATTTCAAATTGATTTGAAATCAATTTCAAATTGAAAACTGCTGTTTTAATATAGTATAGATATTCATCAAATTAAAGGTTTTGCATCATGATGTTTAATTTAATATGTATAATGAATATTTTATTATTATTTAAATTGTACGAATTTTAGAAATAAAAGAAAAAAAAAGAAAAGAAGAAAAATAAAATAACAAAAATATAAAATAGAAAAACGATGACAAAAGAGAGAGGTTATTAGAGTGGACAAAGAAAAGGTATTCAGTTACTGAAAATTAGGGACTATCGTGATTAGAAGTAGAACGTGTGTAGAAAATGTAACCGTAATTTTAAATTTTAAATTTTTCCACGAAAAAGTATCCGTTGAATTGGTCTTCTGTATATATAGATTCGTGAAAAAAAAAAAAAAAACTATTTTTCTTTCATCTCTCATGTCATCCAACAAGTACAACAAAATGTCCCACATTTTATTTTAGGGTTAATTGCATATAATATCACGAACTTTGTTCGAAATTCATTTTCCCCACGATCTTTAAAAATTTCATCTTTTAACAAATACTTAAATACTTTAATATTTGTTCAATTTCCCCACGATTTTCCCCCCTCAAATCAGAATCGAAGTGGCGCTGCTGTGGCTCGCCGGCACACTCCATTTCGATAAATAAAACGATGCGTTCAGTGTAAATATTAAAACCCTAGTTCCTAAATTTAAAGCAGCGTTCATATATATATATATATATATATATATATAAGGAAAAAACAATGTAGTGACCCGCTCTTTTATATATTTTAAATCCAGTAATGAGTGTGTATTTTTGTTCATCAGTGAATGAAAACGGATATTATTCTGATATGAATTCAGCTTATGATCCTGAATTTATATTGTTAAAGCAGTCAATGATATTATTTCAGAGTTATAACTGACTTAGCAAAGTCACGTTATTTATTTAAGCGAGATGGAATTAGATTTTATTCTTACTCAAGTTGTGGATTATTTCAGACTCGTGAGTTAATTAAATCTGCGGATTTAATTTATATATTAGAACAACGAACGAATTAAATCTACGGATTTAATTTTGATTCATTTTATAACTTATCGATTTTAGCGAGATATCACATGTCGAAATCGAGATTTATGTAAATACAGTATCAAGCAGAATCGAAGCCAGTATTTTATTTCAGTTACGGAATCACCGAGACATAGAAAATACATCATTAATTCTTCTCTATTTTTTTTCTTTTTCTTTCCATCAATCTTTGACCACCACTTTTTCCCACCACTCATTTTTCACCCCGACCATTCACTCTTTCCCAACCACTTTCCCCCATCACTCATCATTTTTCCCACCACTCATCACTCAAATATGCAGCAATATATATTTTCTATTAGTATCATTCCCTAACAAATGCAAACTTTCACTCTCATCTTGTTTCACCGAGAAAACAAAATTTAAGAACAACCCAGTTTGTTTCTGCCAAAGCTCTCAAGGTAAGGTTTGGCTCAATACTTTCATTCTCCCTCGACTAAATTCACCTGCATTATACAATGAACCATCATTTATTTCAGTTAATTCCTCAGTGGAACTAATCAACTACAACGAACAATACATCAATCAAACCAAACAATTGCAAGGTAAGCTTTGTCCTTAACTTTGCTATTTTCAGTTCAAGTCTCCTTCATTCGTTAAACAATGGCAACTTCAATCCATTTCAGTTATTTCACCCTTCACTACACTCCAGCAACAACCAATCAATTGAATACAAGCGAGGTATTTTGCTATCTCAAATAACCATTCAGTTCGCATTCATATCAGAGGCATAATCACGTTTCACCACTATATCAAATGGGCATGATATGTATAGCAATAAAAAGACTTATGCTTTTCATCCTACTGCACTATAGAACAACAAGCTTGAGAATCATTCACCTTAGCAACTAGAAGATTAAACAGAATATGAGAATTTGCTTAATCAGTAGCAAAGAGAACCACAACAACATTTTATTTGTGTAGTAAAAGAAGAATGACTAGAGAACTTAGCTTAAGGAATAGGGCCGACTGCCCTGCTCTGAATCGGAAGACGACGCGACGACGGAGCTTTCATTGACGTCTGAATCGGGACTGTCGGAGCTCTGCGAATCATGGCGACGGCGGCTCCGGGAAAGGAGGCTGCTGGACTCTTGCTGTTAACAGCAGCGGCTGGCGGCGGCGCTCCCAAGCGGCTACGTCCGGCGATAGAATTCCAGGCCGCGACCCGGCGAAACAGCAGCTGTAGTTAGAGGCGGCAGAAATCTCGAAGGCAGCCGACGACGCAGCAATAGGCAACCGTGAGCAGGCTGGCTCGCCGGATTCCAGTAGCAGCAGCGGCGTCGGGGCTCGGGGAATCGACAGAGGCGTCGAACTTTTATCTGCTCACTGGAGGAACGCAGCAGCAACGACGAGATTGAGAGTGACAGATCTGTTTTGGAGAGGATAAGAAGGACGTTGAGGGATTGACGTTGACGAGGAGCTACAGCGACAGGCGCCTCGGCTGAGGCCGGTTGGAGGCGGAGCGAGAGGGAGAAATAGAGAGAGAGAGCTCGACTGTTTTGAGTGAGAGAGAGAGAGAGGTGTGCGTTCTTTTGTGTGTGTGCGTGATTTGTAAGGTAAAAGAGAGAACCGAGAGTGTGTGTGAGGGTGTATGTGAGTGTGTATTGAAATAGAGAGAGAGAACCGAGATGTTGGGGGGGAAATTTTGGGCTTTTTCCTATTTTAATTAAAGTTGGGCTCCTTATTTTAATTGGGCTTATTTATTAAATTCTTTGGGCCTTGTTGATTTATTTTTAGTGGGCTTGAGTTGGGCTGGCTTATTTATTAATATTGGGCCTCTGATTTTATTTAAATGACCGATTTTAATTACTGATTGGGCCTCCGATTTTATTTATATGGGCTTTGATTTAATTGTTTTTTTGATTTGTATGGGCTTCATTTAATTGAGTTGGACTTTATTTATTTTAATAATTGGGCCATTACATTGGGCCATTTCATTGGGCCGGAGTTTATTTAATTATGTTGGACTCCTTATTTGGGCTTCGTTTCAGTGGACCGATTTTATTTTAAATTACAGTGGGCTTGAGATGGGCCGAAAATTTGGGCCTTTATTTTATTTTCTTTGGGCTTCATAATTATTTATTTTTGGGCCTTGTTGTATTTATTATAATTGGGCCTAATTCAATTATTTTGCTTGGGCTTTAGTTTAATTCATTGGGCCTAATTTAATTAATTCATTGGGCTTTGTTATTTTATTCCGATTGGGCCTCCTAATTATTTTCTTTAGGCCTTGGTTATTTATTCAACTGGGCCCTAAAATTATTTAATTACTTGAGTCCATGAATTACTCCAACTAAACTTTTCAATTTAATTATTGGAATGCCACGATTTATTTAAATCAAGCCCATATTTGTTTAATTAATTATTAGGCTGCCTTATGTTGAGCCTTTTAATTATTTAATCTTATAACATTACTTGTTCCTATTTATTAAGCCTGATTAATTATGAGGTTATAAAGCGAATAAGTTGAAGTATTTATTTATTTATTTTATTTTTTTATTGACTACGAGGAATGGGGTTTATTTACTTGGCGGATTGGAACACCTGAAGCGAACGGATTATTTTAGTTAATTACTCAACCACGCAAGATGAAACCTAGTTGGTATTTATTTGATCCGATAGTGAGGATTAATAGTAGTAATTATCTAATATCATCTCGGAGTAATAAATCATGCATAAAAATCATGCATAGTTAATTCTGTAATCTCATTATTTGAGGATTTTACTCGAGCAATATCTTATTTATATTCTCGTAATAAAGGTCAAGCACGAGATTAATAATCAGTCAAGGAGCTACTGTACCACAAAAAGTTTCTAACAGGTGGGCATTACTTATTTACTTTCATATATATCAAATGAGTTTAAATATTACGTTCAAGCAAGTTATTTCATGATTAAATTAATTGAAGTTATTTCAAATATGGTCTTGCCATAAAATATTTAAATTTCAGTATGATATCTATCTGATGTGACTTTTATCATGTAATCGAATTCGGGTCTTGAGCAGTTGATAGCTATCCTGCCAGGGCTAGTGTACACCAGTGACCGTGAGTCATCTAGCGGGTTGGCCGGTCAAGTGACCGTGAGAGGTGGCCACCTCTCCGGCACACAGTTCCAGATATGATAGATTACAGAACTTAGACTGCAGTCGAACTTTAAGAATCACAAATGAATTTAGTAAGCTTGGGCCTTTTAGCGAAAAACTCCCTTGCTGTACTGTTTATGATGGCATGACAATTTACAGTTTTGAAGCATGTATTTTTATACTTAGGCATACGTGCCCACTGAGTACTTTTGTACTCAAGCCCTGCATATATTTCTAAATGTGCAGGTTGAGCAGCTGCAGATGGTGATGAAGTGACGAGCGGGATTCTTTTGTCTTATTATGTATTAATGAACTCTAGGGTTACATGTCTTCATACATGTAATCAGAATCATATTCCGCTGCGTACTCAGAAGTTTTATGTTTATTTGGCTAAGTCAGAGATATCTGAACTTATTAGTTATTTGAGTCTATACGACTAAACTTCTGTTATATTATAAATATTCCTTTTGTTAAATGATGAAATGTGATTCTTCTTTGTTTAATTATCCCCTTTCTACCCCGCTTCTAATATCCCTCCATTAGTCACGGTTTCCCGGCTTAATTATCCTTAATTAGGACCGGTCGTGACAGAGTGGTATCAGAGCAGTTCATTTGCTCTGAACCCTAGAGTTAATAAATTTTTCTAGTATGATCACTAGTATGAAAGAGTCAGTCGGCAAAAGCTCAGCACTTCATCACATCGCTATGCTCAACAGAAAGGAATGCAACAGAAAGTTTCGAATGTTGAAGTTTATATTTCGCCTTGATGCAAATGTTGATTTTACTTATGCCTTTTTATGGAGATGTTACTCAATGAACTTAGATGCGCTAAGGATGCATGATCACTGTTATGAACACAACAATAGAAGGAATTTAGCAAGAACATTTTTGCTTTTCTCTGTAAATTGAGGCGATGAGTAAGTTACAAAGTTAGTGAACCAGACGAGAAATCAACAAACAAAATACAATGGGGAGTAAAGAAAAGTGTCACACACGAGATAGTGACACGGGCATAGATCTTCGTTCGGATTATTCACGCGAGGCGGATACCGAATCAACTATTGCCTTAATCAGAGTATAGTGGGAACACTTTTCATAGTAATAAGAATACCCTACATAGTTTGGAAACTGCAACATAGCGGAGTTATCTCTTTTCAAAAACCTAGTTAGTACTAGTTGCAGCATATTTAAGACTTCACGAATTATATTCGAGTCTAGTGTTAGGCTATTATGATTATAATACCGTGGTTTGAATTTCGAGACCTCAAGTAGAATTATTACCTTACTGTTGTAGATATGTTTGAACCTTACTGTTTTTGCCACCTATTTTGATATTCGTGAGTTTGATTATGCGACCTTCATGTATAGATGGCAAGGATGCGCTTTACCAGACGACGGCCGTTGCGTCGAGATGCTAGTCCGGATGCTATCAGGAACTCATATTTTACTTATCGCCGATGCCACGGTGATGACTTAGGCCAATTCTTGGCCGGCTTCCATCGACACTGGGTCGCTGCAAGAGACCATGGGATATCGGACTATGACGGAATGGAGCGGCTAATGGATTTGCTGCCATCAGAATGGCAGGGATGGGCGAGGATGATTTCCGCTCACTACATCACTCGTTCTGGCAGGTCCTATGACTTGCATTATGACTTCTCTGGATTTACTGCTGAGATCCAGGCACAATTCACTCGTTGGGGAAATGCTCCTCGAGGGCCGTATATACGTCCGGGAGACCTTGCTCGAGTCGGAGTACCTTCGCCCGATGAACTACTGGACCCACTTCCGGAGCCGACTCCACCAGCAGCCCCTATCTTAAGGCAACCCAGGAGGCACGACGCTGAGGCAGGCCCCTCTAGGCCTCAAGCCTACAGAGATTTTCCACCTGGCACGGGTTCAGTGCCATTAGTCTGTGAGCCACCATTGTCATCGAGGCAGTTGAGCAAGGCAGAGATAGCAGCCGCTATGGCCGACGTTGACAGAGTCTTAGCCGATACCATGGATTTCCTCAATAGGGGAAAAGCCCCGGCCATGGACGACCGCCCAACTCTTCGAGTCACCTTGAAGATGATTCGCTCAGCCATCATTGGCCAGGCAGCAGGTGAAGGAGGGGGTGAGTCGCACCCATCTGGCAGAGAAACAGATGAGGACCCAGAGGAAAATCCGGAAGAGGATCCAGAGGAAGACAGCCATGCCCCGACCCAGGGATCTTGTACCCGATCTTCTTAGACCGGTTTATATATATATCTAATAGGATGATATTTAAATATTCCAGAAACATAGATTGTTCTGATGCTTTTGTATGCCATGTGTCGGCATAGACTTTTGACTAGTATTAGGACGGAGACGCGAAACCTTGGGACGTTCCGTGACTGAGTAGTTTCTGTAATGGCTCACTAGGTAGCCAGTTCATCATGTGTGGTACTTAGATAGATCTTTGAATCTAGATTTTATGATGATGTAAAGTCCTCATTGAGGCAATTTTCCCTATGTTATATATGGTGATCTTATTGGTTTTTCGCAGCAAGTCATTCCGCTATGTTTTATTTATATGTTCGTTTAAGTTTTAACAAGAGCAGAACTCGATGAGTTAAAGAGTAACTATAGAAATGATAGTATGGCCTTATTGTTTTTTTTTAATGCGCTGGCAACTTGTGTTTAACCTAATAGAATGCCGCCAAAACGAGGACGACCAAGAGGAGGGGGCAGGATTCCCCGAAATGAAAGAAGAGGCCCAGAAACAGGGCCAGAACCAGAACCCGAAATAGTTCAACCACCTGTTCAGCCAGAACGACGGATTGAAGAATTATTCTTGCGACAGAACCCACCTACCTTCAACGGGACAGGAGACCCGGCAGAAGCTGAAACTTGGGTTCGCGCTATTGAACGCATTTTCAACTTCCTGCGTTGCACCGACCAAGAACGTCTGACTTGTATGTCCTTTCAGTTGACTGGGTCAGCTGATTTCTGGTGGGAAGCACGGATGAAAACGATGACAGCAGAGCAGTTAGAAAACCTGACCTGGGAACAATTCAAAGCTGGTATATATGACAAGTATATACCCAAGAGCTACCGCAAGAAGAAGGAAGCTGAATTTTACAATCTAAAGCAAGGGAAGATGTCGGTAACTCAATATGACAGGATGTTCTGCGATATGTCTAGATATGCGTCGGAACAAGTGGACACAGATGAGAAGATGGCTGAAAAGTTTTGTGCCGGTCTGAGGCACGAGATTAGGATGGCCTTGGCAAGCCATGGAGGATTGTCTTACACTGAGTCGCTCAGCCGAGCGTTAGACATTGAGGCAGCCATGCCAGGAGAAAGACTTGCAACTGTACCTGCTCCAGCACCTCTACATGATCAAAATCATAATCAGAATTTCAAAGGGAAGAGGAGATAGGACAACAGTAACCCGAACCAAAGCGAGAAGAGGCCATGGCAGGGACGGGTCTTCCAGTCACAGGGCTATGGAGGTCAGAGTGCACCGAAACAGATGGGAAATAACCAACAGAGGGCCCCACATTGCCCCAAATGTAACAAAAATCATGTGGGAATCTGTAAGGCCAGCAGTGATAGTTGCTATATCTGTAACCAGAAGGGGCACTATGCAAACCGGTGCCCGAATAAGCAACATGGAACGAGTTCAAGGCCAAACCCACCTATCCAGGCTCCGCATCTGCGAGCAATTCAAGCTTTGCCCCAACCATACCCAAGGCAGCAACCACAGTATCAGCAGCCACAGCAGCACCAACAGCTACAGTACCAACCACAACCTCAACAACAGTATCAGCAACAGGCCCGCCAACAACAGCAGCGACAACAGAAACAACATGAAAAACCTCGTCATGCTAGAGCCTATGCTATGAGGCAGAAGCAGCCCGAGAACAACCAGGGAAACCTGGCAGGTATGGGCATGCTACTCAATACTCCTGTTGTACTTCTATTTGATACGGGCGCATCGCATACTTTCATTTCAAGTACATGTGTTGATACATTAAAACTTAAAATGGAAAGAGCTGACCAGGAGTTGAGTATATCATCACCTATAGGAGGAATGACGACAGTAGATCATGTGTGCTTGAACCTAGAACTGAACATAGGGTCACACAAGATTGTAGTGAACAACTCCTATGTTATACCGATGGGAGATGTGGACATAATCCTAGGAATGGACTGGCTAGCCGAGAACTATGCCACCATCCTTTGTAACGAAAGACAGATATTGTTTCGACCCCCAGGAAGGGAGCCGTCACATTTCCACGGAATTAGTATGGGAAGAAGAAAGATGATCATCTCCGCCCTACAAGCAACGAAAATGATGAAGAAGGGATACCCAGCTTACCTCGTATACTTGCACGGAGAACTGGGTACTGAAAAGAGTATAGAAGATGTAGCAATTGTACGGGACTTTTCAGATGTATTTCCAGAGATTCTGCCAGGGCCACCACCGGACAGACCAATTGAGTTTACCATTGATTTGGAGCCCGGGGCAACTCCCATTTCGAAGGCACCATACCGGATGGCTCCTAAAGAGTTGGAAGAACTCAAGATACAACTGCAAGAACTTTTGGAACTTGGATTCATTAGGCCAAGTGTATCACCTTGGGATGCACCTGTACTTTTTGTGAAGAAAAAGGATGGCACATTGAGAATGTGCATAGACTATAGGGAACTGAACAAAGTGACACTGAAGAACAAATATCCTTTACCAAGGATAGATGACCTCTTCGACCAGCTCAAGGGAGCAAGCGTGTTCTCGAAGATTGATTTGCGGTCTGGTTATCACCAGCTGAAGATTCGACCAGAAGACGTACCTAAGACGGCATTTCGAACTAGGTATGGCCACTACGAATTTGTAGTTGTGCCATTCGGGCTAACTAATGCGCCAGCCGTGTTCATGGACCTCATGAATCGAGTGTTCCATCCGTATTTAGACAAATTTGTCTTGGTATTCATAGATGACATCCTGATCTACTCGAAGAACGATAAAGACCATGAGGAACATCTGAGAATTGTTCTAGAAACGTTGAGGACAGAGCGCCTTTATGCCAAATTCAGCAAGTGTGAGTTTTGGCTCAGCGAAGTCACGTTTTTAGGACATATTGTATCATCAGAAGGGATTAAAGTGGACCCTGAAAAAGTGCAAGCAGTGCGCGAATGGAAATCGCCTACTAACCCTAATGAGATAAGAAGTTTCTTAGGATTGGCAGGTTACTATAGGAGGTTTATGGAAGGATTTTCCAAAATTGCAAGGCCAATGACGCAACTACTCAGGAAGGGAATAAAATTTTCTTGGACAGAGGAGTGCGAGAAGAGCTTCCAAGAACTTAAGGAGAAGTTAACTACGGCACCAGTGTTAGCCGTCCCAACAGCTGATAAGGAATACATGATCTACACAGACGCGTCCAAAAATGGACTTGGTTGCGTGCTGATGCAAGAAGGAAGAGTGATAGCATATGCGTCACGACAGCTTAGGCCACATGAACTGAATTACCCGACTCATGATCTGGAGTTAGCTGCAGTGGTGCATGCGCTGAAGATTTGGAGGCACCACCTATATGGAGTTAGGTGTGAAATATTCACAGATCATAAAAGCCTGAAATACTTTTTCGAGCAAAAGGACCTCAACATGAGACAGAGGAGATGGCTCGAACTAGTGAAAGACAATGACTGCGGTATTAACTACCACCCAGGCAAGGCCAACGTAGTGGCTGATGCATTGAGTCGTAAGACCCAATCTAAATTGGGAGCTCTCATCACTCGAGAGACGGTGCTCATAAGAGAATTTAGCAAAATGAGCATAGAAGTGGTTAAACCACCAGGGACGATAGCAAGCGTTGTGGCAACAGTACCTAACTTGAGGAAGATGATCGTAGAAGCACAAAGAAAAGACGGGAAGATGGAAAAACTACGGGAAGCAGTAAGAAAAGGAGGCGTCAAGAATTATCAAGAAGCATCAGATAATGTTATCCTCTTTGAAGGAAGAATATGCATCCCCCACGATGATGAGCTTAAGGATAAAATCATGAGTGAGGCTCACGATACCCCTTATACTGCCCACCCAGGCAGTACTAAGATGTATCAGGACCTAAAGAAACACTTTTGGTGGGAAGGAATGAAGAGAGACATAGCGTCATTTGAGGAGAAATGCCTAGCATGCCAACAGGTGAAGGCCTTACATCAAAGGCCATATGGAAAACTACAACCGTTGGAAATTCCAGAATGGAAGTGGGAGCACATCGCAATGGATTTTGTGACCAGTTTGCCCAAAACAAAGAGAGGAAACACTGCCATTTGGGTAATAGTGGATCGACTCACAAAATGTGCTCATTTTATACCAATACCGATCACACATGGGTCAGACAAGCTAGCTCAGTTGTATGTTCGAGAGATTGTACGCTTACACGGTGTACCAGTGTCGATCACTTCAGACCGAGACTCAAAATTTACTTCTAGATTTTGGATGAGCTTACAGAAGGAGTTAGGCACGAGGTTAAATTTCAGCACCGCCTTCCACCCGCAGACAGATGGGCAGTCTGAAAGGACAATTCAGACCCTCGAAGATATGTTGAGAACAGTGGTGTTAGATAGAGGTGGAAGTTGGGAAGTAGTGCTGCCGTTGATTGAATTTGCCTATAATAACAGTTACCAGGCGACTATCGATATGGCACCATATGAGGCATTGTATGGAAGAAAATGTAGATCACCACTTTATTGGGATGAAGTGGGTGAGAGAAAAGTTTTAGGACCAGACATGGTAAATGAGATGGTTGAGATAGTCCGCCAGATCAGAGGGCGAATAAAAGAGGCACAAGATAGACAGAAATCTTACGCTGATGCACGTCGAACTGAGTTATGTTTTGAAATAGGAGACAAGGTCTTCCTAAAGGTATCTCCTACCAAGGGGATAACTAGGTTTGGTGTCAAGGGAAAACTTAGGCCCCGATTCGTAGGACCTTATGAGATTTTGGAAAGAATAGGCCCAGTAGCCTATAGGTTGGCATTACCGCCAAGTTTTGGAAACGTTCACAATGTTTTCCACGTATCACAACTCAGAAAATACGTTTTCGATCCAAAGCACATAATCCACCAAGAAGAGATGATCCTTTGCCCAGACTTGAGTTATGAAGAGAGACCAGAGGCCATTCTAGATCGAAAAGTACAACAACTCAGGAATAAGGCAATCACATCAGTGAAAGTCTTATGGAGACACCACGGACAAGAGGAAGCCACGTGGGAGCTTGAAGACAAAATGAAGGATAAATACCCCGAACTGTTTTAGAAGAAATATGCAAATTTCGGGACGAAATTTTTGTTAAGAGGGGTAGTATGTAGTGACCCGCTCTTTTATATATTTTAAATCCAGTAATGAGTGTGTATTTTTGTTCATCAGTGAATGAAAACGGATATTATTCTGATATGAATTCAGCTTATGATCCTGAATTTATATTGTTAAAGCAGTCAATGATATTATTTCAGAGTTATAACTGACTTAGCAAAGTCACGTTATTTATTTAAGCGAGATGGAATTAGATTTTATTCTTACTCAAGTTGTGGATTATTTCAGACTCGTGAGTTAATTAAATCTGCGGATTTAATTTATATATTAGAACAACGAACGAATTAAATCTACGGATTTAATTTTGATTCATTTTATAACTTATCGATTTTAGCGAGATATCACATGTCGAAATCGAGATTTATGTAAATACAGTATCAAGCAGAATCGAAGCCAGTATTTTATTTCAGTTACGGAATCACCGAGACATAGAAAATACATCATTAATTCTTCTCTATTTTTTTTCTTTTTCTTTCCATCAATCTTTGACCACCACTTTTTCCCACCACTCATTTTTCACCCCGACCATTCACTCTTTCCCAACCACTTTCCCCCATCACTCATCATTTTTCCCACCACTCATCACTCAAATATGCAGCAATATATATTTTCTATTAGTATCATTCCCTAACAAATGCAAACTTTCACTCTCATCTTGTTTCACCGAGAAAACAAAATTTAAGAACAACCCAGTTTGTTTCTGCCAAAGCTCTCAAGGTAAGGTTTGGCTCAATACTTTCATTCTCCCTCGACTAAATTCACCTGCATTATACAATGAACCATCATTTATTTCAGTTAATTCCTCAGTGGAACTAATCAACTACAACGAACAATACATCAATCAAACCAAACAATTGCAAGGTAAGCTTTGTCCTTAACTTTGCTATTTTCAGTTCAAGTCTCCTTCATTCGTTAAACAATGGCAACTTCAATCCATTTCAGTTATTTCACCCTTCACTACACTCCAGCAACAACCAATCAATTGAATACAAGCGAGGTATTTTGCTATCTCAAATAACCATTCAGTTCGCATTCATATCAGAGGCATAATCACGTTTCACCACTATATCAAATGGGCATGATATGTATAGCAATAAAAAGACTTATGCTTTTCATCCTACTGCACTATAGAACAACAAGCTTGAGAATCATTCACCTTAGCAACTAGAAGATTAAACAGAATACGAGAATTTGCTTAATCAGTAGCAAAGAGAACCACAACAACATTTTATTTGTGTAGTAAAAGAAGAATGACTAGAGAACTTAGCTTAAGGAATAGGGCCGACTGCCCTGCTCTGAATCGGAAGACGACGCGACGACGGAGCTTTCATTGACGTCTGAATCGGGACTGTCGGAGCTCTGCGAATCATGGCGACGGCGGCTCCGGGAAAGGAGGCTGCTGGACTCTTGCTGTTAACAGCAGCGGCTGGCGGCGGCGCTCCCAAGCGGCTACGTCCGGCGATAGAATTCCAGGCCGCGACCCGGCGAAACAGCAGTTGTAGTTAGAGGCGGCGGAAATCTCGAAGGCAGCCGACGACGCAGCAATTGGCAACCGTGAGCAGGCTGGCTCGCCGGATTCCAGTAGCAGCAGCGGCGTCGGGGCTCGGGGAATCGACAGAGGCGTCGAACTTTTATCTGCTCACTGGAGGAACGCAGCAGCAACGACGAGATTGAGAGTGACAGATCTGTTTTGGAGAGGATAAGAAGGACGTTGAGGGATTGACGTTGACGAGGAGCTGCAGCGACAGGCGCCTCGGCTGAGGCCGGTTGGAGGCGGAGCGAGAGGGAGAAATAGAGAGAGAGAGCTCGACTGTTTTGAGTGAGAGAGAGAGAGGTGTGCGTTCTTTTGTGTGTGTGCGTGATTTGTAAGGTAAAAGAGAGAACCGAGAGTGTGTGTGAGGGTGTATGTGAGTGTGTATTGAAATAGAGAGAGAGAACCGAGATGTTGGGGGGGAAATTTTGGGCTTTTTCCTATTTTAATTAAAGTTGGGCTCCTTATTTTAATTGGGCTTATTTATTAAATTCTTTGGGCCTTGTTGATTTATTTTTAGTGGGCTTGAGTTGGGCTGGCTTATTTATTAATATTGGGCCTCTGATTTTATTTAAATGGCCGATTTTAATTACTGATTGGGCCTCCGATTTTATTTATATGGGCTTTGATTTAATTGTTGTTTTGATTTGTATGGGCTTCATTTAATTGAGTTGGACTTTATTTATTTTAATAATTGGGCCATTACATTGGGCCATTTCATTGGGCCGGAGTTTATTTAATTATGTTGGACTCCTTATTTGGGCTTCGTTTCAGTGGACCGATTTTATTTTAAATTACAGTGGGCTTGAGATGGGCCGAAAATTTGGGCCTTTATTTTATTTTCTTTGGGCTTCATAATTATTTATTTTTGGGCCTTGTTGTATTTATTATAATTGGGCCTAATTCAATTATTTTGCTTGGGCTTTAGTTTAATTCATTGGGCCTAATTTAATTAATTCATTGGGCCTAATTTAATTAATTCATTGGGCTTTGTTATTTTATTCCGATTGGGCCTCCTAATTATTTTCTTTAGGCCTTGGTTATTTATTCAACTGGGCCCTAAAATTATTTAATTACTTGAGTCCATGAATTACTCCAACTAAACTTTTCAATTTAATTATTGGAATGCCACGATTTATTTAAATCAAGCCCATATTTGTTTAATTAATTATTAGGCTGCCTTATGTTGAGCCTTTTAATTATTTAATCTTATAACATTACTTGTTCCTATTTATTAAGCCTGATTAATTATGAGGTTATAAAGCGAATAAGTTGAAGTATTTATTTATTTATTTTATTTTTTTTTATTGACTACGAGGAATGGGGTTTATTTACTTGGCGGATTGGAACACCTGAAGCGAACGGATTATTTTAGTTAATTACTCAACCACGCAAGATGAAACCTAGTTGGTATTTATTTGATCCGATAGTGAGGATTAATAGTAGTAATTATCTAATATCATCTCGGAGTAATAAATCATGCATAAAAATCATGCATAGTTAATTCTGTAATCTCATTATTTGAGGATTTTACTCGAGCAATATCTTATTTATATTCTCGTAATAAAGGTCAAGCACGAGATTAATAATCAGTCAAGGAGCTACTGTACCACAAAAAGTTTCTAACAGGTGGGCATTACTTTCATATATATCAAATGAGTTTAAATATTACGTTCAAGCAAGTTATTTCATGATTAAATTAATTGAAGTTATTTCAAATATGGTCTTGCCATAAAATATTTAAATTTCAGTATGATATCTATCTGATGTGACTTTTATCATGTAATCGAATTCGGGTCTTGAGCAGTTGATAGCTATCCTGCCAGGGCTAGTGTACACCAGTGACCGTGAGTCATCTAGCGGGTTGGCCGGTCAAGTGACCGTGAGAGGTGGCCACCTCTCCGGCACACAGTTCCAGATATGATAGATTACAGAACTTAGACTGCAGTCGAACTTTAAGAATCACAAATGAATTTAGTAAGCTTGGGCCTTTTAGCGAAAAACTCCCTTGCTGTACTGTTTATGATGACATGACAATTTACAGTTTTGAAGCATGTATTTTTATACTTAGGCATACGTGCCCACTGAGTACTTTTGTACTCAAGCCCTGCATATATTTCTAAATGTGCAGGTTGAGCAGCTGCAGATGGTGATGAAGTGACGAGCGGGATTCTTTTGTCTTATTATGTATTAATGAACTCTAGGGTTACATGTCTTCATACATGTAATCAGAATCATATTCCGCTGCGTACTCAGAAGTTTTATGTTTATTTGGCTAAGTCAGAGATATCTGAACTTATTAGTTATTTGAGTCTATACGACTAAACTTCTGTTATATTATAAATATTCCTTTTGTTAAATGATGAAATGTGATTCTTCTTTGTTTAATTATCCCCTTTCTACCCCGCTTCTAATATCCCTCCATTAGTCACGGTTTCCCGGCTTAATTATCCTTAATTAGGACCGGTCGTGACAAACAACGTCTCTGTTCTTCCACTTTCCCTCTTCTTCTTCTTTCTCGTTTTGCCCGGCTGAGTACCGGCCAACAATCAGTGCCACCAATGGGCGAAGCACCGGCGCCCAACAATCGACGCACTGGTTTGGAAGACTGGAAACACAAAGATTAATTGTGAGGTATATGAGCAGACAATCGGCGCCACTGGTTTGGAAGACTTCGACACGAATACTTTTGGAGAGTGATCACTAATTTCTTAATTAGCAACAAAATACCGCAACTAATACGGTGCAATTATAGCAAATAATCAGTAACCGAGTATCGTATCCACAGAGACTGATAACCGAAATAACCTTAGCTACTCCTTAAACAAACTATCACAGTAGAGAGGCAAACAAAATATGAAGAAGATTTAACTAAAACTAAACTCAACTAGCAACAAATAAAATTCAAGAGGAAAAATTCAAATACTGAAAACGACTGATCCTAGGATAGCAATTTCATTAACTAAATCTACATAATCAATCTATTAATCCTATTAACCAATTTAATACAGTTATGATGAGAGATCACTTAATTAAGCAATTATTCTCGCTATAGCAGCAACGATCGTAGATTAGTAAATTCTCTATCTTCGCTAGGTCTCAAGAAAATCTACTAACTCCCAAAAGCACATGAGAATAGCTCTCTATGATCCACCTATCTCCGCTAGGTCTCAAGGTTAGAATCATATCATACATTCCTGAATCCGCTAAACAGTTATCTCCGCTAGGTCTCAAACCGAATAGCTAAACATGCAAACTATTGGTCAGATAATCCACAAGAAATTCAAGCACCAGGAATTATGAATCATAAACTGGAAGGCAAAAAAGTATTAACAAATTGATCACATGAATCTAATTAACTATTTACAAACCCTAGAATCAGATTAAAAACTTAGCCAGACATAATGAAATAAAACAGAAACATAATTAAAAAGAACGATATTGTAAAAACTGAATTAAATAAAACTGAATAAAACTGATGAACAATCTAGAATCTTCAATCCTTGCAGAAATCCGATCCAAGCTTTAAAAACTGGAAAGTAATAATAATCTAAAGATATGAAACTGAAAAACTAAAGTTGGGAACCCTAGATAGGTCAAAAGAAGACCTATATATAGTGTCAGGGATAAATACAGTACAGAGTTCGAAAATACTGATAAAATCCGAAAATCTCGCAAAATCCCGAAAATTCGAAAATTCCTGTCGGGCACTATATATTCATTGCTGCGCGCGACTTTCTTATTTCGGTCATATCTTTCTCGTCCGAACTTGGATTTGCGTACCGTTTGTGCCTACGAACTCGTATCGAGACGAAATACAACTTTAATTAAGACCATCGGTCCAAATTCAGACTCCATATTTCTGTAAAATTCATCAAAGTACGAGCAAGTAACATATTTCACAAGATAAAATAATTTAAGCACAAAATAATCATCAACCACTCAATTTCCTATAAAATTAACATCTTATGAACACTAAAAATCATGGAAACATGAGTGTTATCATAGAGGAACCCTTCGATAGAGGTTATGGAAAGGAAAGCTATCGTTTTTTTCTAGCGCCAAAAGCAATCGTTAATTTCTTTTTGCCCGAAAAAAAATGAGAAATTAAATGAAAGTAGAGCTTTTTATTATTATTTAATATTATATGTGTAATTTAAAATTCATATATATTTCATGTCAATGTTACGTGTAAAATTAAATCTATATCACTGCTATGTCATTTTTTCGGTCATCGGAAAAAAAAATTATGGGGAAATTAAATAAATGTCAAAGTATTTAATAAAAAATAAAATTTTTAAAGATTATGAAAAAAATAGATTTCGGGCAAAGTTCGTGATATTATATGCAATTAATCCTTTATTTTATTTTTGTATTACTTTATGTCACAATTACAAGGATATTTTAATTTTTTTGAATACAAAATAACTACTCCAGTTGTTACTTGTGTAGTTCTCCAATAATTAATTTGGTTGGTTCGATATGAGAAAAAAACATTGTAGTTTAGGAGGTGATTGTTAATAGCCAGAAATGTCATAAACCACGTGATTTTATTAGTAAAATAATAAATGTCTATGACGGAATTTGAACATACATTAAAGGAAGGGTTAATAGTTCTAAATAACCAATTTACTTAACAAAAAGTTAACTGTAACTATCGAATTAAAAATATACTCCCTCCGTCCGCCAAAAGTATTCCACTTTGGCCGGGCACGGAGTTTAATAAAATGTGTGTTGATGTTGATGTAGTGGAGAAAGGGCCCCACCACTTTATGAGATGTGTGGTTGAGATTGAATTTGAGGTGAGTTTTTTGTAAATAAAGAGTGTTTGTAAGGATAAAATATAAAGGTGGATGGTGGGGACCATGGCTTAATCAATTTTTGTGTAAATAGACTATATTACCCTTAAAAAATATAGTAACAAAAATAAATAATAAAAAAGTGAGAAAAAAATAAAAAAGAAAAATATCAAAACATAAATTAGAAAGAAAGTGGTGATGGCAGCGATTGCGGCGCCAGCCTGTCCTAGTAGTCTGCCGGAGGTGGAAGGAGGGCAGCGGCTGGTGGCTATTTCTGTTCGGCCGGACTGCGGCAATGATTCTCGTCTCTGACGGACTAACCGAGAAGGGGGGAGATGTTGAGCAGCAGCAAACGGCGGCAATGGTGGCTTTGTTACAGTTGCTCGGTGGGGACGAGGGGAAAACAGGTCGATGGTGGCGACTCCACCTGCTACTAAGCCTACTATTATGCGGAAGAGAAAGAAAGCGGGCGGATACGTTGTTGCTGTCACAGCGACAATGTTGGCCGGAAATTGCGAGGAATGAAAGAAGGAAAGGTGGATCAAGATTTGAGAAAAGAGAGAGATGATGTTGCCGTCGAGAGGTAGACTATAGGGAACGACACGACATAGGGGGTTGAAGGCTGCGGCCTATGACTGTTGTTGTTCGCCGGAGTTTCTAAAGAGGAATCGGCAATTTGATGGAGGGGACGAAGTTGAAAAGGGGTGAGACCGTGAGGGGGAAGATTTAATTTTTTTTTTCTTTTATTCAAATTTTAGTAAAATAAAATTCAAAATTTCAAAATTTAATATTGTTAAATTCAAATAATAAAAGGGTATATTTGTAAAAATGTACCTAATTAATATATTTTTATTTTTATGATCACTATCAACTTTTACTTAATCAAATTGGCTATTTTAATTTTTGCCACTTAAAGGAAACCCATAGGAACAAATAAAATAAAGGAAACGCACCACAACAAAAAAAAATTAAGGAGTGCCTCAATGGCCTCAACTTCTCTAAGAAGGTAAGTTCAACATTCCCATTTTTCAATATCAAGTCGAAAACATCTTTCTATAATAACCAAAAATGTCGAATTAATTTCATGCTTCACGTGACAATATATAGGCTCGAAGGAAACGTAGCCCTAATAACCGGCGCCGCCAGCGGCGTCGGAGGCCAGATTGTTTTCCCGGCATAGAGCCAAGGTTGTAATAGCGGACATCCAAGACCAATATTGGGACGCGATATCTGCAAAGATTTGGGACCACCGTCGTCGGCCACGTTCGTCCACTGCGACGTGACCGAAGAATCCAACGTCGAGACCGCCGTGTACGGGAAACTAGACATCATCGAAGGCTCCGACCGGGTCAAGATCCTGGGCTGCCAGCTGTCCGATTTCAAGCGCGTGAACCTCGTCAAGCACGCCGCCCGAGTGTGCGGAGCGGGAGCATCATCACGACAGCAAGCGCGGCCTCTCACATGCCTACACCATTTCGAAGGGCTAACATGAAAATGGGATCCGAGGTATATTCTCCAACCTTAAAGGAGTGAGTCTGATGCCGGAAGACGTGGCAGAAGCTTTTCTTTATTTGGGAAGTGATGAATCTAAGTATGTGAGTGGGCATAACCTCATGGCTGATGGACGAATTTCTATCATGAATCAAGCATGCAACATATTTGATTTCATCAATTCCTAATACCATCGATGGGGACTCTTCATTTCATATGTCGCTACTGAACCACCCACGCATGCAATGCGTGAAATCTATTTTATAAATTAGGATATTAAATAAATTTAAAATATACTTCCTCCTTCCATTAGGCTTGTCCCATTTTTGGGCACAGTTATTAATGAGAGTTAAATTAGTGTAATAAAAGTGTGTAAAGGTGATAGGTCATATATATTATTTGTAGTGTAAAATTATTACGAAAAATAGAAACATGACAATATCAATGGGACAATCCAAAAAAGAAAACATGACAAAATCAATGGGACGAAGGGAGTATATAATAAATATTAGATAATAATTTACTTAAATTAATTTAAATTTAAAATATATAATAAATATAAGATGAATTTTAATATAATAATTTACTTAAATTAATTTTTAAAAACAGAATGGTAAAAAATAAAAAATTGAAGTTACTATTATTTTGACAACTTGTAATCGTTATTACATACTCTCTTCATCCATATCGTTTCCACTTTTGCCATTTTGGTCCGTCCACGATATCGTTTTCACTTCGATTTATAGCAGAATGGTTCACAAACTCCACTCACAATAATAATGGGATCCAAACTTCACTCACGATAATATTTATTGCTATTCACCATTTTCTAAAAATTTATGTTGTTCATAAAGTGAAAATAATATCGTGGACGGAAGGAGTATTATATATATAGATATAAATGTTTCATGATATCAACGTATGTGACGTGCATAACGTGTTTGGCATAATGAAGCATGAATATAGATATATCTTTGTTGTTAGGTTGTATGTATATATACTCCAATGGATATTCAATTATTCACGTACATGTGTATTTTATTTTGATGTTCGATACTAGGATGACACGTATCATTAATTCGGGTATTATACATTATATATATTGTTCTAAATTTTGGATTATTGTTTTTTTATTTCACAAATTAAAAAAGAAAAAAGAAGATTTGGTTCGTCTTCAATTTGGTGTTTCTATTTCGTCATATTATATAATTCACAAAATTTCCAATGCATTCGGGTGTACCGTATACCTAAATTAACCCGTATTCAGATCCTGATCCACATATTAATCCGAACTTATATTTTGACCCATATCATATAAATGACAGTATTTTTTCATTTTTATATATCTAAAATCATCCCTAAAATTAAACGCTCCTAATAATTTTAATTTGTTTAAATCCTAGTTAATTAATATAGCTTTAAAGTCAATGCAAACAATTTTACAAAACAACTTTGACTAATTTTTAGGCGCCTATACTATCTCTAGGGGTGAGAAAATAGGGTTCGGGTATAGGGTATCCGATTATCCGACCTAAAAAAATCGGGTATCGGGTACCCTATACTCGAAAAATTCGGGGTCGGATTTGGGATCGGGTTGTTTAGGGTGTAAATTAAAAATCAGGTATCGGGTATACCTGATCGGGTATCGGGTATACCCGAATACCCGAATATTAAAAATAAGGGTGAATTTTAAATTATAAAATTAATTTTTAATTTCTATTTATATAGGGCAAATGCTGAAAATAGGGGCTACATTTTCAATTTTTTTATAAAAAAAAATAGAATATTTCGGGTATTAGGGTATTAAGCTAAATCGGGTAATTCGGGTACCCTAATACCCGAAATACCCAATTTTCACACTTTGACTTGACATATGCAATTTTATTCGGGTAATTTAGGGTACCCGAATACCCGAGTCGGGTATTAGGGTACCCGATTTTTTTTCGGGTTCGGGGTCGGGATTAGGGTTTTGGTCATATTCGGGATCGGGTACTCGATTTTTTCGGGTAGGGTACCCGATCCTGACCCGATTCCCAGTCCTACTATCAAATTGAGTGGGTTAGTAGAGGAATTGGAGCTAGGGATGACAACGGCTGGATCTGGACCGGATCTCATTAATATCAGATCCAGATCCATTTTAATATTTTATTGGATCTAGATCGGTCCCAGATTCAACGGATCTAAAAATTTGGGATTCAAATTCAAATCCGCGGGTCCAGATCCATGGATCTTCTGTTTTTAAATAAAATTTTAAAAACAGTCGCAAAATCAACAATATCTAGTTTCCTTCATAAAAATTATTGCACAAAACATATTCATGCAATACAAAGTTTCAACATAGAAAAATAAGTCACTAAAAATTCAAAATAAACAAATCCCAATGCTCAAGTCAATGATAACAAGTCTTTCAAATTACATTTCTTAAGAAAAAAAGTGTTATCTAGGCCTAAAAGAAGTTATGGAGGGTTCATGTTCTTATAGTGACCTATTGCACCCCTTTATCTTGGGTTTCACGCTAAGACTAATGAGCTTTAAAATGATGCTTGGGGATTGCTTCTGCCCGTACTGTGCTTCCAACTACCGCCCACTCTTCTCTTCTCGGCTTACCCCTTTTTCCTTTTCAACTCTTTTAATTTTAAGGTGATCCCGGGCGGTTTATAAATAACTCTTCTTTCTTTAGTTAAGGAGTGACTCACATGATTCAAAGGTGAATCACATTCTCAACCACACCGCCCAATTGGCTTTTGTGTACGAGTAACAGCCGGTGGAATCGAGAAGCCTTATCTTTCCTAAGCCGATAGATTCCCTTTTTCTTCCTCCATCTTATCTTCCTTTGAGCAGAGGAAGAGGATCACCCAGGTTCGGGTCCATAGGCAGTGACAATTGCCCTATGAAGACTCGCGAAACTCCATAGTGTATTGTTTTTAATTTTAAGTATATTTAATATTATTAATAAAATAAATATAAAATATTTAATATATATCAAATAAAACGGATCCATAGGTCAGATCTGAGTTGAATTCAGATCTAAAAATTTCAAGATCCAAATCCAGATCCGTTTTAAAAATTGAGATCCAGATCCGAATTCAGATATGTCGAATCCAAAAAATTGAGATCCAGACTCTAAAAAACGAATCTGAATCCACGGATCTGGGCGGGTCTAATTAGAGCCACCGTTTCTATATTCCAAGTTTCAACCAAACACCAATCGAAGTACCCGATTTTCACAGTTTGACTTGACAGATGCAATTTTGATCGGGTAATTTAGGGTACTCGAATACCCGAATTTTTTTCGGGTTCGGGGTCGGGATTAGGGTTTTGGTCTTATTCGGGATCGGGAACCCGATTTTTTCGGGTAGGGTACCCGATCCTGACCCGATTCTCAGCCCTACTATCAAATTGAGTGGGTTAGTAGAGGAATTGGAGCTAGAGATGGCAACGGCTGGATCTGGACCGGATCTCATTAATATCAGATCCAGATCCATTTTAATATTTTATTGGATCTAGATCCGTCCCAGATTCAACGGATCTAAAAATTTGGAATTCAAATTCAGATCCGCGGGTCCACGGGTCCAGATCCATGTATCTACTGTTTTTAAATAAAATTTTAAAAAAAGTCGCAAAATCAACAGCATCTAGTTTTCATCATAAAAATTATTGCACAAAACATATTCATGCAATACAAAGTTTCAACATAGAAAAATAAGTCACTAAAAATTCAAAATAAACAAATCTCAATGCTCAAGTCAATGATAACAAGTCTTTCAAATTACATTTCTTAAGAAAAAAAGTCTCCATAGTGTATTGTTTTTAATTTTTAGTATATTTAATATTATTAATAAAATAAATATAAAATATTTAATATATATATCAAATAAAACGGATCCACGGGTCGGATCTGGGTTGAATTCAGATCTAAAAATTTCAAGATCCAGATCCAGATCCGTTTTAAAAATTGAGATCCAGATCCGAATTCAGATCTATTGGATCCAAAAAATTGAGATCCAGACCCTAAAAAACGGATCTGAATCCACGGATCTGAGCGGGTCCAATTAGAGCCAGCGTTTGTATATTCCAAGTTTCAACCAAACACCAACCGAAATATTTACAGTATAATTGAAATACTATGAATTTGGTACGTTAGGTAACTAGCTTAATTGATAGGTTTGGCCATTAGGGTTAGGTTCTAGGACAAGGATCCAAATCAAAAAAATCCAAGAGTGTTGATCTACCGGTGAAGTGATCAATAAAAGAAAACTCGCGACAACAAAAAGAGACAAAACAAGCTAACGAAAGGGTGCGCCAATATGGCCTCAACTTCTCTAAGAAGGTAAGATCTACATTCACATTTAATTTTCAATAATCAATAATTTAGTCGAAACACAAAAGC
Organism: Salvia miltiorrhiza; assembly: GCF_028751815.1. Taxonomy (NCBI): domain Eukaryota; kingdom Viridiplantae; phylum Streptophyta; class Magnoliopsida; order Lamiales; family Lamiaceae; genus Salvia; species Salvia miltiorrhiza. The sequence continues at coordinate 33,867,985 of NC_080387.1, forward strand.
ATCATTGTATAATAACCAAAAATTAATGATTTAATGTTGTAATTAATTAATTTCATACTTGACGTGAGTTAGGCTTGAAGGGAAAGTAGCCTTAATAACCGGCGCCGCCAGCGGCATCGGAGAGGCCGCCGCCAGAATGTTTTCCCGGCATGGAGCCAAGGTTGTAATAGCGGACATCCAAGACGAATTATCACGCAATGTCTGCAAAGAATTGGGACCGCCGTCGTCGGCCACGTTCGTCCGCTGCGACGTGACTAAAGAATCCGACGTCGAGACCGCCGTGGACACGGCCGTCTCGACGTACGGGAGGCTAGACATCATGTTCAACAACGCCGGCATCGCCGGTGCCCCCCAGATCAAGATCCGGGATTGCCAGCTGTCGGAGTTCAAGCGCGTCGTCGACGTGAACCTCGTCGGCGCGTTCCTCGGGACGAAGCACGCCGCCCGAGTGATGATCCCGCAGCGATACGGGAGCATCATCACGACGGCGAGCGTGTGCTCCGCCGTGGGCGGCTCCTCCTCCCATGCCTACACCAGCTCGAAGCACGGCGTGGTGGGGTTGATGAGGAACGCCGCCGTGGAGCTCGGGAGGCACGGCGTGCGCGTGAACTGCGTGTCGCCGTATATTCTGCCTACGCCGCTGTCGAGGGATTTTGTGAAGGCTAACGACGATGGGATTCGAGGCTTTAATTCCAACCTTAAGGGAGTGAATTTGATGCCAGAAGATGTGGCGGCTGCTGCCCTTTATTTGGCGAGCGATGAATCTAAGTATGTGAGTGGGCATAACCTTATGGTTGATGGAGGATTTTGTATCATGAATCAAGGACTCAACGTATTTGATATGATCATATGACTTTACTTTGAATCCATGGGTGGAGTATTTTGTCGGATCTTGTATTTCATGATATTAATAAATAAAATGAAGCATGAGTCAGTGCTTGAAAATTAACGTGTGTTTGGAAAATATCTATATATGCACGATTTCTTAATTTTTTTATAACTATTGTTGGGACAAATCTTTTTCGAGGGAACTCCTAATAGTATATTGTCAATTATGTAGATAAATTAAATTTTTGTTTCGAGGTTCTTTTCCGCCGCTGCGGGGGAGTGGGAGGGGGATAATGATATTTATGACAATTTCCTTTATGAAAAAAGATAGTGTACACAGTAAGAGATATATCTGTATAAGAGCATTTGCAACGCTCTACTCGATCTCCCTTATTCGAGTAAGGGCGAGATTGAGTAGGGCAATGCAGTCGGCCTCTACTCGAGGGCTACGCGAACGATTGGGTGCTACTCGAAGGACGGTGTAATTGGCGCGTGTTGTACACACGCCTCATGAAAAAAAAAAACAAATTCAAATTTGAAACCAGCGGTTTTGTCCGATTTTTTTTTCCTTTTTTTTTGCCTTCAATGACTATTTTGCCGATTTTTTCCTTTTTTTTTTTTTTTTTTAATTTCCTATCTATAAATACCCCTAAACTCCTTCATTCACACAACAACAATTCTTCTCATTCACTCTTCCAATATTTATCTTTCAGTATTTTTTTTTTCAAAAAATGGCGGAACCTTTGCACGATTCTTCGTCTGATTCATCCGACGACGTAGCTTAAGCGATCATGGACGAGATAGAGTTGCACAAACAATTGATGTCTCAAATCTACTCCCAACCGACGCCGGAACGTGTTAGACGTCCCCGGTCTTACGTCCTCCGTGATCGTGAGGATGCCCATCTACATCTTATGCAAGACTATTTCAATGAAAATCCAACGTACGGGCCTACATTTTTCTGACGTCATTTTCGAATGCAGAAGGAGCTGTTCTTGCGCATCGTGGAAGCTGTTCAAGGTGTCGATAGTTACTTCCAGATGAGCAGTGATGCAATAGGTTGAGACTCTCTCACGCCTTTGGAGTCCTTCAAGCTTGGTGGGGAATCATTCGAAGCCCGTAGTGTAATTGGTACGTGGAGCATCTCAAGGACACCATGGTGTGTTGCATCATTCTCCATAACATGATTGCGGAGCACGAATGTGAAGCGGCTACCAATTGGAGAGATGACGACGCAGGACACGGGGCGTCTAGCAGTGACTCGATGGAGAGTGCTCGAGCAACCCCGGTTTCCTTCGAGGAATACGTGCAAAGAGATACACTTCTCCGAGATGTGTGTCAACAGTGCGTGCAGTGTCTTGTGGTACAAAACTCTTGCACATTTGGCTTGGGTGATGGAATCGCCTGTCTAATGTCTTCAATTTCTTGAAGTACACTATCTGACTTGGATTAGTGATTACTCCCATAGTCCACTTCTAAGAATCGTGTGTCATTGCTAATAACCACCTTCTGATTCTTTAGGACTAATTGCAAAGATACATAACTCATCATCGAACATATTTTTCCAAGAGTGACCTATTTCTTCTCTCCACCACACCATCTTATATAGGGATTACACGGTGTAGTAAACTGGGTTGGAATCCCAAACACTGACAATGAATCAGAAAAGATCATTCCTAACACATTATTGGCCCTTTATCCCCTTTGCCATGAATGACCCGGTCTCCATCTTTTCCTCTATACAGGATTCGCAGGTTCCAAGTGCTACAACCTGGATTGAATCCAATGTACTATTTAGACACGAACCTTTGGATCCTGTTAAGATAGATGTGACCTAATCTAGGGTATCAATATATGTGTAAGATCCTCATGAGAGATTAGCCTTAACTTTTCTCTTTCTTTTGTTCGATGATGTAAATGCAATATAAAGGTATTTTATAGACAAGTTATAGTATGAAGAGAGATGTTCAAAATACCAGAATAGACAACTTTGTCATTTCTTATGATAGAAACACCACTATCAAAAATGACATAAGATCCATCTATTCAAAATTTTGGAACATGATAAGGACTCTCAAAAACTAAACTATGTCTTTAGGACTTAAAGACAAGGCTTCAATTGCAACAACTGCGACTCTAGTCACGTTGCTTATGAAGACAATCATCTCATCACTTCTCAGCTTCCTTGTCAGCTTAAAAGGCCATGCAAGGTGTAACAATCATTATCAGTTTCTCTCGTTATCCACTACTCACAACTGAGTAGAAAATGAGCTGATATGTCTCAGTTACTATAGCAAGTGAAGTACCTTAACCCTTTGCCTTGAGTATTGAAAGAAAAAATCTTCAATACTCAATCTTATCACACCACTACTCCCACTATTTCCCTTGTCTTTCTTGCCCCTTAGATCCTTCTTCTTCCCGTCTTTTGACGAAGAAGATGGGCATCCTTTGGCAATAACAAGTGTTTGCACATCTTTTTCCCACAACTTCCTTAGCTGTAACTAGAGCATTCAACAACTCAAAAAGAGTATCATCTTTCTTGCTCATAACAGCGTTGAGGCGGAAGTTCTTAATTAAAAGACTTGGGAAGAAAGTTCAGGATAATATCGACTTTTGCCTCACCGTCGATACTCCCACTGAGCAAGTCAAGTCCATCAAAATTTGCATGACATGCTCGTGCACTGAGCTGTGTTCACTCATAAAAATAACAAGATTACTCTCATCAAATTTAAATGAGCAGCTCAGTCCGACTCCCCGAACACTTTCTTGAGATTCAGCATGATGCTAATATATAGCATCGTCCATGCCCTGATGTTGGAGCTACAAAGTTCGTGACATTATACTCATAATATAGCATATAGCCACATTATTCGTCTTGTGCCACCTTTTATGTAATTCCTTTTTTCTCATCAGTTGACTCATTATTCGGACCAATAGAACGTGGAGTAGTAAGCAATACAAAAATTGTGTTAGTTTGTGATAAGATAAAAAACCAGAACTGCGTTTCCATTTTATATATGTGGACCGGTTAAAAGACTTTGTGCAAGAATAAAGAAACAGGAGACATAGACATATCTGAAAGTAAACAATTTAAACATGTAAGAACATGAACGCATATAGTTCGTAACAGTAATATTGTAACCTTTTGATAAAACAATATTAGTGAAACCTCCAATTGCTCAAAGAATTCTATGTGCAAGCCACAAGGGGTGGACGTTTACACATAAACTCCTCAACCAGACTATTAACCTAGTCGTTTAATTTCCATCCATGTCAACTTAACCTTTTGACAAAGGAAATTAATAATTGGCTCCTTTAACTAGACCATATCATTATCAAGAAGGGACTCCGAGAGGGAGTTGTACATTGTACTTGAAATGATATCTAAGCAATGACCACATTTTAACCTTGAAAATTAAATTCTTGAAATTAACATACTCACGCAGACCATGTCGCTTTCAATTTAACTTTCTTGGTTATCTTATTTAATTCCATTCTCCAAAGTACTTGTTAAAACTATACAAGTAAGCCACGAGGGGTGGACGTTTACTGCATAACTCCCACTACTTTAATGGTTTAAATATTTTTTATTGAAACATCTTCTGACAAACTTATGAAAAACAAATGTGAAGTAAGCCACGAGGGGTGGACGTTTACTCACATTGCTAATCACTTTGTCTAGAGACCGCATGTGGAGGTCTATATAATTTTAAGAATAAAAATTATTAAACAATAACCACAATCTAACTTCGAAATTAAATTCTTAAATTTGACATACTCACTAGGACCATGCCGCATTCAATTTAATTTCTTAGTTATCTTATTCAATTCCATTCTCCAAAGTACTTGTGAAAACTATACAAGTAAGCCACGAGGGGTGGACGTTTACTGCATAACTCCCACTACTTTAATGGTTTAAATATTTTTTATAGAAACCTCAACTTGACAAACTTGTGAAATCAAACATGAAGTAAGCCACGATCGTGTGGACGTTTACTCACATTCTTAATCACTTTGTCTTGAGATCGTTTGTGGAAATTTAAATAATTTTTAATCATCTATAAAATTATTAATACAGCTTAGTCTTTTTTCTTTCAAAAGGTTTGATCATGCTCAACACATAATCCTAAACATGCTCTTCTAGAACGCAACATGTAAAACATGCTCGCAGAATTCTAAAACATGCTTAAGAAAACGATAAACCTAGCATGCTTGTCTAAGCGCAGTTAATAAACACATATTAACAAGCAAAGACAAAAACAGCATGCAACGAGCATAAAGGATTAGCACCACGACATGCAAAGAACAGAAATAAAGAATTAAAATTCTTCGTGACCCATTCGTGGAATCCCATTTCTAATCTATTACAATAAAACAATAGAAAAGAAAATAAAAAAAAAGGTTAAACAGGCTGAAAAAACTGATCCAGCCCATTGTTTGGGCCCAAAACCGCGCAGCCTAGCCTCTGAAGCCCGTTCAGCAGCCGCCCAGGCCCGCAAGGAGAAGCCCAGCCGCAAGCCTAAACCTTCTCTGGCCCAGATCCGCGCTCAGGACCCATCGACCCGCGCCCTGCCCGTCTGACCCGCCATCGACCCGCGTCTGGACCTAGGGTTTCGCCTCTTAGCGCGGCGCCGCCATCTTCTTCAACCGCTGCGCTGCACAACCGTCGAGTAACACCAGCGCAAGCCGGAGATCAGGCGCCGTCGTCTACCAACTGCACAGCCGCCGCACAGCGCCGCCCGGCACTGCAGCAGCCTCGGCGTGCAGCAGCGACAGCAGCCGCGTTCGACCTCGGCGTCTCCAGCACAGGCGCAGCAGCAGCAGACCTCGGCATGGGCGGAACAGCAGCAGCGGCAGCGGCAGTGCGTCGCCCGCCGGGCACGCCGCGCGCACAACGCGCAGGCGCTGCCCCAGGCGCGCGCTGCCCCCATCGCTCGCCTCCTCCTCGCCGCGATTAAACAGACCAGAGAACAGCAGCGGCCGCGCGGTCGCTGACCTGGGCGCGCTGCGCGCAGTGTGCACGCAGCCGCGCGCGCGCCGCCCCTCGGCGCCCGCAGCCCCTCGCTCTCGGTCACCCTCGCCTCGCCACGATCCGGCAGCCTCGGTGACAGCAGCACGCGGCAGCGTGGCAGCCTGACCAGGCGCGCGCAGCACACGGTGCCGAAGCGCCCGTGCGCGCGCGGCCCTCGGCGCCGGCAGCCCGTGCCCGTGACGTCCTCCTTACACCGTTCTTCATCGTTGAATCGTTGTCATCTTCGTCTTGTTCCT